>NC_139039.1:1800000-1956000 GCF_964662115.1 Mustela nivalis | reverse complement strand
GAATGTACTGGATAGCACAGAAGGAAAGGGTCAGTTTCTGCCTGAGAGGCTGAGTCCTTCCTACAGACTGACTTTCCATCCACAGGAGGACCTTGGTTCAGTCCTCCGTTGGCCAGAGTCTGATCACGTAACCTAGGCTTAGGGTTTGGCTCTTGGAGAATGGCTGACCTGATTTGTCAGGGCAGAATTAGGCTTTCCACGGGACTCAGTTGAGGACGTAGCCCTGGCGGACCATCATATTCCCGGATTGTGGTGTGGGGGTCCTAGGAAGGTGTTGGTAGAATGATCGGACAGGCAACTTTCTCCCGCCACGAGGGTCTTCCACAGGGCTAAATTTCCCATTATCATAGTGGGCGGCACCCAGAAGCCTGCGATGTGAAGAAGGAATCCCCTACCTAGAGGGCTACTAGGGCAGGCAACCGGGGATAGAAGTCTGAAGAAGCACCCTCGGGTTAGGGTTAGGCAGATGCACATGGGAGGACCTACCGGCCCTTGCTGAGGGATCATCAAACTCCTGGTTCCCGCTTCAGGTGGGCGCTCCTTGGAGCTGTGTCCCAAGGGGTGCATGCAGATTTCACCTGTTCTACGGATTCAGCTCATTTCTAAAGGGCAAACGTTCCCATTGGGATCTATGGACATTGTGCGGTGCACCTCGGGGTTCCGCATCTTCAGAGTTCATGGACCAGGCTACTGAGGACAGAAGCCTGAGCATGGGACAGGGGCTTTGCATCAGGATTACTGTGAAGGTTATCTCACAAGTGAATGCTGTTGGTAACACCTGGGTGAGTCAGTGGGTTAGGCCACTGCCTTCAGCTCAGGACATGATCCCACAGTCCTGGGATGGAGCCCCACATCGGGCTGTCTCCTCAGCAGGGAGCCTTCCTTCCCTTCTCTGGGCGTGCAACAGTGCCTACATCTTTTCGCTCCCTGCAAAGTGAAAAAGTAAAATCTTGAAGCAATAAATAAACAAATAAATAAATAATAAATATATAAAAGAGAGGGCATGATTTCCTATTGGAATCTAGGTCATTTGTGCGGGGCAGCTCAGGGTTCCCCCATGGGGAGAGTTTGGGAACCAGGCCTTGAGGACAGAAGACTGAGCACATGACTTGGGCTTTGCATTATGCTAAGGCTGAAGGTCATTGCTATAGGGTATGCTTTCCAGAACACCTGTGTACCTCATTGGATGTGACCTCTTGCCTCGGCCCAGGTCAAGATCCCAGGGAAGAGGAATCTAGTTTGACACCAGGCCCTCCCCACTGCAGGGAGCCTTATTCCCCCTTTCTTCACACAAAAACACAGCCTACTTGTGATCTCAGACTGTCCAACAAATAAATGAAATCATTATTAAAAAAAAATATATATTCAGGCATGTTTTATACAGTGATCAAGTGCAAATCTGCAGTGCGGCTCAGGGTTCTTCCATCGGGAGATTTTTGGAACCAGGCCTCTGTGCTTGGAAGGCTGAGCAGCCGGCAACGGCTTCATGTGAGGTATAGGGTTAGGGTTAGGGTTAGGGTTATGTTTAGGTGAGGGTTAGAGTAAGGGTTAGGGTTATGTCTTAGGAACAAGGCATGTCGGAACTGGCCACACAATACTGGCACACCAAGGGCTGAGTTGAGGGTGGGACTCAGCAGAATCCTCAGGCGATGGAATTTTGGACGGGACAGGCCAAGAGGGTGGAATGCCCTCAGGGGAGCATGCTGGTTTCTATATATCTGAAGGTACTGGATAGCACAGTAGGAAAGGTTCAGTTTCTGCCTGAGAGGCTGAGTCCTTCCTACAGACTGACTTTCCCATCCACAGGAGGACCTGGGTTCAGTCCTCCGGTGGCCAGAGTCTGATCACGTAACCTAGGCTTAGGGTTTGGCTCTTGGAGAATGGCTGACCTGATTTGTCAGGGCAGAATTAGGCTTTCCACGGGACTCAGTTGAGGACGTAGCCCTGGCGGACCATCATATTCCTGGATTGTGGTGTGGGGGTCCTAGGAAGGTGTTGGTAGAATGATCGGACAGGCAGATTTCTCCTGCCCCGAGGGTCTTCCACAGGGCTAAATTTCCCATTATCATAGTGGGCGGCACCCAGAAGCCTGCGATGTGAAGAAGGAATCCCCTACCTAGAGGGCTACCAGGGCAGGCAACCGGGGATAGAAGTCTGAAGAAGCACCCTCGGGTTAGGGTTAGGCCGATGCACATGGGAGGCCCTACCGGCCCTTGCTGAGGGATCATCAAACTCCTGGTTCCCGCTTCAGGTGGGCGCTCCTTGGAGCTGTGTCCCAAGGGGTGCATGCAGATTTCACCTGTTCTACGGATTCAGCTCATTTCTAAAGGGCAAACGTTCCCATTGGGATCTATGGACATTGTGCGGTGCACCTCAGGGTTCCCGCATCTGCAGAGTTCATGGACCAGGCTACTGAGGACAGAAGCTGAGCATGGGACAGGGGCTTTGCATCAGGATTACCGTGAAGGTTATTTCACAAGTGAATGCTGTTGGTAACACCTGGGTGAGTCAGTGGGTTAGGCCACAGCCTTCAGCTCAGGACATGAGATGAGTCCTGGGATGGAGCCCCACATCGGGCTGTCTCCTCAGCAGGGAGCCTTCCTTCCCTTCTCTGGGCGTGCAACAGTGCCTACATCTTTTCGCTCCCTGCAAAGTGAAAAAGTAAAATCTTGAAGCAATAAATAAACAAATAAATAAATAATAAATATATAAAAGAGAGGGCATGATTTCTTATTGGAATCTAGGTCATTTGTGCACGGCAGCTCAGGGTTCCCCCATGGGGAGAGTTTGGGAACCAGGCCTTTGAGGACAGAAGACTGAGCACATGACTTGGGCTTTGCATTATGCTAAGGCTGAAGGTCATTGCTTTAGGGTATGCTTTCCAGAACACCTGTGTACCTCATTGGATGTGACCTCTTGCCTCGGCCCAGGTCAAGATCCCAGGGAAGAGGAATCTAGTTTGACACCAGGACCTCCCCACTGCAGGGAGCCTTATTCCCCCTTCCTTCACACAAAAACACAGCCTACTTGTGATCTCAGACTGTCCAACAAATAAATGAAATCATTATTAAAAAAAATACATAGTCAGGCATGTTTTATATAGTGATCAAGTGCAAATCTGCAGTGCGGCTCAGGGTTCTTCCATCGGGAGATTTTGGGAACCAGGCCTCTGAGCTTGGAAGGCTGCGCAGCCGGCAACGGCTTCATGGGAGGTATAGGGTTATGGTTAGGTTTAGGGTTATGTTTAGGTGAGGGTTAGAGTAAGGGTTAGGGTTATGTCTTAGGAACAAGGCATGTCGGAACTGGCCACACAATACTGGCACACCAAGGGCTGAGTTGAGGGTGGGACTCAGCAGAATCCTCAGGCGATGGAATTTTGGACGGGATAGGCCAAGAGGGTGGAATGCCCTCAGGGGAGCATGCTGGTTTCTATATATCTGAAGGGACTGGATAGCACAGTAGGAAAGGTTCAGTTTCTGCCTGAGAGGCTGAGTCCTTCCTACAGACTGACTTTCCCATCCACAGGAGGACCTGGGTTCAGTCCTCCGGTGGCCAGAGTCTGATCACGTAACCTAGGCTTAGGGTTTGGCTCTTGGAGAATGGCTGACCTGATTTGTCAGGGCAGAATTAGGCTTTCCACGGGACTCAGTTGAGGACCTAGCCCTGGCGGACCATCATATTCCCGGATTGTGGTGTGGGGGTCCTAGGAAGGTGTTGGTAGAATGATCGGACAGGCAGATTTCTCCCGCCCCGAGGGTCTTCCACAGGGCTAAATTTCCCATTATCATAGTGGGCGGCACCCAGAAGCCTGCGATGTGAAGAAGGAATCCCCTACCTAGAGGGCTACCAGGGCAGGCAACCGGGGATAGAAGTCTGAAGAAGCACCCTCGGGTTAGGGTTAGGCCGATGCACATGGGAGGCCCTACCGGCCCTTGCTGAGGGATCATCAAACTCCTGGTTCCCGCTTCAGGTGGGCGCTCCTTGGAGCTGTGTCCCAAGGGGTGCATGCAGATTTCACCTGTTCTACGGATTCAGCTCATTTCTAAAGGGCAAACGTTCCCATTGGGATCTATGGACATTGTGCGGTGCACCTCAGGGTTCCCGCATCTGCAGAGTTCATGGACCAGGCTACTGAGGACAGAAGCTGAGCATGGGACAGGGGCTTTGCATCAGGATTACCGTGAAGGTTATTTCACAAGTGAATGCTGTTGGTAACACCTGGGTGAGTCAGTGGGTTAGGCCACTGCCTTCAGCTCAGGACATGATCCCAGAGTCCTGGGATGGAGCCCCACATTGGGCTGTCTCCTCAGCAGGGAGCCTTCCTTCCCTTCTCTGGGCGTGCAACAGTGCCTACATCTTTTCGCTCCCTGCAAAGTGAAAAAGTAAAATCTTGAAGCAATAAATAAACAAATAAATAAATAATAAATATATAAAAGAGAAGGCATGATTTCCTATTGGAATCTAGGTCATTTGTGCGGGGCAGCTCAGGGTTCCCCCATGGGGAGAGTTTGTGAACCAGGCCTTTGAGGACAGAAGACTGAGCACATGACTTGGGCTTCGCATTATGCTAAGGCTGAAGGTCATTGCTATAGGGTATGCTTTCCAGAACACCTGTGTACCTCATTGGATGTGACCTGTTGCCTCGGCCCAGGTCAAGATCCCAGGGAAGAGGAATCTAGTTTGACACCGGGCCCTCCCCACTGCAGGGAGCCTTATTCCCCCTTCCTTCACACAAAAACACAGCCTACTTGTGATCTCAGACTGTCCAACAAATAAATGAAATCATTATTAAAAAAAATACATATTCAGGCATGTTTTATATAGTGATCAAGTGCAATTCTGCAGTGTGGCTCAGGGTTCTTCCATCGGGAGATTTTGGGAACCAGGCCTCTGAGCTTGGAAGGCTGAGCAGCCGGCAACGGCTTCATGTGAGGCATAGGGTTAGGTTTAGGGTTAGGGTTAGGGTTATGTTTAGGTGAGGGTTAGAGTAAGGGTTAGGGTTATGTCTTAGGAACAAGGCATGTCGGAACTGGCCACACAATACTGGCACACCAAGGGCTGAGTTGAGGGTGGGACACAGCAGAATCCTCCGGCGATGGAATTTTGGACGGGACAGGCCAAGAGGGTGGAATGCCCTCAGGGGAGCATGCTGGTTTGTATATATCTGAAGGTACTGGATAGCACAGTAGGAAAGGTTCGGTTTCTGCCTGAGAGGCTGAGTCCTTCCTACAGACTGACTTTCCCATCCACAGGAGGACCTGGGTTCAGTCCTCCGGTGGCCAGAGTCTGATCACGTAACCTAGGCTTAGGGTTTGGCTCTTGGAGAATGGCTGACCTGATTTGTCAGGGCAGAATTAGGCTTTCCACGGGACTCAGTTGAGGACGTAGCCCTGGCGGACCATCATATTCCCGGCTTGTGGTGTGGGGGTCCTAGGAAGGTGTTGGTAGAATGACCGGACAGGCAGATTTCTCCCGCCCCGAGGGTCTTCCACAGGGCTAAATTTCCCATTATCATAGTGGGCGGCACCCAGAAGCCTGCGATGTGAAGAAGGAATCCCCTACCTAGAGGGCTACCAGGGCAGGCAACCGGGGATAGAAGTCTGAAGAAGCACCCTCGGGTTAGGGTTAGGCCGATGCACATGGGAGGCCCTACCGGCCCTTGCTGAGGGATCATCAAACTCCTGGTTCCCGCTTCAGGTGGGCGCTCCTTGGAGCTGTGTCCCAAGGGGTGCATGCAGATTTCACCTGTTCTACGGATTCAGCTCATTTCTAAAGGGCAAACGTTCCCATTGGGATCTATGGACATTGTGCGGTGCACCTCAGGGTTCCCGCATCTGCAGAGTTCATGGACCAGGCTACTGAGGACAGAAGCTGAGCATGGGACAGGGGCTTTGCATCAGAATTACCGTGAAGGTTATCTCACAAGTGAATGCTGTTGGTAACACCTGGGTGAGTCTGTGGGTTAGGCCACTGCCTTCAGCTCAGAACATGATCCCAGAGTCCTGAAATGGAGCCCCACATCGGGCTGTCTCCTCAGCAGGGAGCCTTCCTTCACTTCTCTGGGCGTGCAACAGTACCTACATCTTTTCGCTCCCTGCAAAGTGAAAAAGTAAAATCTTGAAGCAATAAATAAACAAATAAATAAATAATAAATATATAAAAGAGAGGGCATGATTTCTTATTGGAATCTAGGTCATTTGTGCACGGCAGCTCAGGGTTCCCCCATGGGGAGAGTTTGGGAACCAGGCCTTTGAGGACAGAAGACTGAGCACATGACTTGGGCTTTGCATTATGCTAAGGCTGAAGGTCATTGCTATAGGGTATGCTTTCCAGAACACCTGTGTACCTCATTGGATGTGACCTCTTGCCTCGGCCCAGGTCAAGATCCCAGGGAAGAGGAATCTAGTTTGACACCAGGACCTCCCCACTGCAGGGAGCCTTATTCCCCCTTCCTTCACACAAAAACACAGCCTACTTGTGATCTCAGACTGTCCAACAAATAAATGAAATCATTATTAAAAAAAATACATAGTCAGGCATGTTTTATATAGTGATCAAGTGCAAATCTGCAGTGCGGCTCAGGGTTCTTCCATCGGGAGATTTTGGGAACCAGGCCTCTGAGCTTGGAAGGCTGAGCAGCCGGCAACGGCTTCATGGGAGGTATAGGGTTATGGTTAGGTTTAGGGTTATGTTTAGGTGAGGGTTAGAGTAAGGGTTAGGGTTATGTCTTAGGAACAAGGCATGTCGGAACTGGCCACACAATACTGGCACACCAAGGGCTGAGTTGAGGGTGGGACTCAGCAGAATCCTCAGGCGATTTAATTTTGGCCGGGATAGGCCAAGAGGGTGGAATGCCCTCAGGGGAGCATGCTGGTTTCTATATATCTGAAGGGACTGGATAGCACAGTAGGAAAGGTTCAGTTTCTGCCTGAGAGGCTGAGTCCTTCCTACAGACTGACTTTCCCATCCACAGGAGGACCTGGGTTCAGTCCTCCGGTGGCCAGAGTCTGATCACGTAACCTAGGCTTAGGGTTTGGCTCTTGGAGAATGGCTGACCTGATTAGTCAGGGCAGAATTAGGCTTTCCACGGGACTCAGTTGAGGACCTAGCCCTGGCGGACCATCATATTCCCGGATTGTGGTGTGGGGGTCCTAGGAAGGTGTTGGTAGAATGATCGGACAGGCAGATTTCTCCCGCCCCGAGGGTCTTCCACAGGGCTAAATTTCCCATTATCATAGTGGGCGGCACCCAGAAGCCTGCGATGTGAAGAAGGAATCCCCTACCTAGAGGGCTACCAGGGCAGGCAACCGGGGATAGAAGTCTGAAGAAGCACCCTCGGGTTAGGGTTAGGCCGATGCACATGGGAGGCCCTACCGGCCCTTGCTGAGGGATCATCAAACTCCTGGTTCCCGCTTCAGGTGGGCGCTCCTTGGAGCTGTGTCCCAAGGGGTGCATGCAGATTTCACCTGTTCTACGGATTCAGCTCATTTCTAAAGGGCAAACGTTCCCATTGGGATCTATGGACATTGTGCGGTGCACCTCAGGGTTCCCGCATCTGCAGAGTTCATGGACCAGGCGACTGAGGACAGAAGCCTGAGCATGGGACAGGGGCTTTGCATCAGGATTACCGTGAAGGTTATTTCACAAGTGAATGCTGTTGGTAACACCTGGGTGAGTCTGTGGGTTAGGCCACTGCCTTCAGCTCAGAACATGATCCCAGAGTCCTGGGATCGAGCCCCACATCGGGCTGTCTCCTCATAGGGAGCCTTCCTTCCCTTCTCTGGGCGTGCAACAGTGCCTACATCTTTTCGCTCCCTGCAAAGTGAAAAAGTAAAATCTTGAAGCAATAAATAAACAAATAAATAAATAATAAATATATAAAAGAGAGGGCATGATTTCTTATTGGAATCTAGGTCATTTGTGCGCGGCAGCTCAGGGTTCCCCCATGGGGAGAGTTTGGGAACCAGGCCTTTGAGGACAGAAGACTGAGCACATGACTTGGGCTTTGCATTATGCTAAGGCTGAAGGTCATTGCTATAGGGTATGCTTTCCAGAACACCTGTGTACCTCATTGGATGTGACCTCTTGCCTCGGCCCAGGTCAAGATCCCAGGGAAGAGGAATCTAGTTTGACACCAGGACCTCCCCACTGCAGGGAGCCTTATTCCCCCTTTCTTCACACAAAAACACAGCCTACTTGTGATCTCTCACTGTCCAACAAATAAATGAAATCATTAAAAAAAATACATAGTCAGGCATGTTTTATATAGTGATCAAGTGCAAATCTGCAGTGCGGCTCAGGGTTCTTCCATCGGGAGATTTTGGGAACCAGGCCTCTGAGCTTGGAAGGCTGAGCAGCCGGCAACGGCTTCATGGGAGGTATAGGGTTATGGTTAGGTTTAGGGTTATGTTTAGGTGAGGGTTAGAGTAAGGGTTAGGGTTATGTCTTAGGAACAAGGCATGTCGGAACTGGCCACACAATACTGACACACCAAGGGCTGAGTTGAGGGTGGGACTCAGCAGAATCCTCAGGCGATGGAATTTTGGACGGGATAGGCCAAGAGGGTGGAATGCCCTCAGGGGAGCATGCTGGTTTCTATATATCTGAAGGGACTGGATAGCACAGTAGGAAAGGTTCAGTTTCTGCCTGAGAGGCTGAGTCCTTCCTACAGACTGACTTTCCCATCCACAGGAGGACCTGGGTTCAGTCCTCCGGTGGCCAGAGTCTGATCACGTAACCTAGGCTTAGGGTTTGGCTCTTGGAGAATGGCTGACCTGATTTGTCAGGGCAGAATTAGGCTTTCCACGGGACTCAGTTGAGGACCTAGCCCTGGCGGACCATCATATTCCCGGATTGTGGTGTGGGGGTCCTAGGAAGGTGTTGGTAGAATGATCGGACAGGCAGATTTCTCCCGCCCCGAGGGTCTTCCACAGGGCTAAATTTCCCATTATCATAGTGGGCGGCACCCAGAAGCCTGCGATGTGAAGAAGGAATCCCCTACCTAGAGGGCTACCAGGGCAGGCAACCGGGGATAGAAGTCTGAAGAAGCACCCTCGGGTTAGGGTTAGGCCGATGCACATGGGAGGCCCTACCGGCCCTTGCTGAGGGATCATCAAACTCCTGGTTCCCGCTTCAGGTGGGCGCTCCTTGGAGCTGTGTCCCAAGGGGTGCATGCAGATTTCACCTGTTCTACGGATTCAGCTCATTTCTAAAGGGCAAACGTTCCCATTGGGATCTATGGACATTGTGCGGTGCACCTCAGGGTTCCCGCATCTGCAGAGTTCATGGACCAGGCGACTGAGGACAGAAGCCTGAGCATGGGACAGGGGATTTGCATCAGGATTACCGTGAAGGTTATTTCACAAGTGAATGCTGTTGGTAACACCTGGGTGAGTCTGTGGGTTAGGCCACTGCCTTCAGCTCAGAACATGATCCCAGAGTCCTGGGATGGAGCCCCACATCGGGCTGTCTCCTCATAGGGAGCCTTCCTTCCCTTCTCTGGGCGTGCAACAGTGCCTACATCTTTTCGCTCCCTGCAAAGTGAAAAAGTAAAATCTTGAAGCAATAAATAAACAAATAAATAAATAATAAATATATAAAAGAGAGGGCATGATTTCTTATTGGAATCTAGGTCATTTGTGCGCGGCAGCTCAGGGTTCCCCCATGGGGAGAGTTTGGGAACCAGGCCTTTGAGGACAGAAGACTGAGCACATGACTTGGGCTTTGCATTATGCTAAGGCTGAAGGTCATTGCTATAGGGTATGCTTTCCAGAACACCTGTGTACCTCATTGGATGTGACCTCTTGCCTCGGCCCAGGTCAAGATCCCAGGGAAGAGGAATCTAGTTTGACACCAGGACCTCCCCACTGCAGGGAGCCTTATTCCCCCTTTCTTCACACAAAAACTCAGCCTACTTGTGATCTCTCACTGTCCAACAAATAAATGAAATCATTAAAAAAAATACATAGTCAGGCATGTTTTATATAGTGATCAAGTGCAAATCTGCAGTGCGGCTCAGGGTTCTTCCATCGGGAGATTTTGGGAACCAGGCCTCTGAGCTTGGAAGGCTGAGCAGCCGGCAACGGCTTCATGGGAGGTATAGGGTTAGGGTTAGGGTTAGGGTTATGTTTAGGTGAGGGTTAGAGTAAGGGTTAGGGTTATGTCTTAGGAACAAGGCATGTCGGAACTGGCCACACAATACTGGCACACCAAGGGCTGAGTTGAGGGTGGGACTCAGCAGAATCCTCAGGCGATGGAATTTTGGACGGGACAGGCCAAGAGGGTGGAATGCCCTCAGGGGAGCATGCTGGTTTCTATATATCTGAAGGGACTGGATAGCACAGTAGGAAAGGTTCATTTTCTGCCTGAGAGGCTGAGTCCTTCCTTCAGACTGACTTTCCCATCCACAGAAGGACCTGGGTTCAGTCCTCCGGTGGCCAGAGACTGATCACGTAACCTAGGCTTGGGGTTTGGCTCTTGGAGAATGGCTGACCTGATTTGTCAGGGCAGAATTAGGCTTTCCACGGGACTCAGTTGAGGACGTAGCCCTGGCGGACCATCATATTCCCGGATTGTGGTGTGGGGGTCCTAGGAAGGTGTTGGTAGAATGACCCGACAGGCAGATTTCTCCCGCCCCGAGGGTCTTCCACAGGGCTAAATTTCCCATTATCATAGTGGGCGGCACCCAAAAGCCTGCGATGTGAAGAATGAATCCCCTACCTAGAGGGCTACCAGGGCAGGCAACCGGGGATAGAAGTCTGAAGAAGCACCCTCGGGTTAGGGTTAGGCCGATGCACATGGGAGGCCCTACCGGCCCTTGCTGAGGGATCATCAAACTCCTGGTTCCCGCTTCAGGTGGGCGCTCCTTGGAGCTGTGTCCCAAGGGGTGCATGCAGATTTCACCTGTTCTACGGATTCAGCTCTTTTCTAAAGGGCAAACGTTCCCATTGGGATCTATGGACATTGTGCGGTGCACCTCAGGGTTCCCGCATCTGCAGAGTTCATGGACCAGGCTACTGAGGACAGAAGCTGAGCATGGGACAGGGGCTTTGCATCAGGATTACCGTGAAGGTTATTTCACAAGTGAATGCTGTTGGTAACACCTGGGTGAGTCAGTGGGTTAGGCCACTGCCTTCAGCTCAGGACATGAGATGAGTCCTGGGATGGAGCCCCACATCGGGCTGTCTCCTCAGCAGGGAGCCTTCCTTCCCTTCTCTGGGCGTGCAACAGTGCCTACATCTTTTCGCTCCCTGCAAAGTAGAAAAAGTAAAATCTTGAAGCAATAAATAAACAAATAAATAAATAATAAATATATAAAAGAGAGGGCATGATTTCCTATTGGAATCTAGGTCATTTGTGCGGGGCAGCTCAGGGTTCCCCCATGGGGAGAGTTTGGGAACCAGTGCTTTGAGGACAGAAGACTGAGCACATGACTTGGGCTTCGCATTATGCTAAGGCTGAAGGTCATTGCTATAGGGTATGCTTTCCAGAACACCTGTGTACCTCATTGGATGTGACCTCTTGCCTCGGCCCAGGTCAAGATCCCAGGGAAGAGGAATCTAGTTTGACACCGGGCCCTCCCCACTGCAGGGAGCCTTATTCCCCCTTCCTTCACACAAAAACACACCCTACTTGTGATCTCAGACGGTCCAACAAATAAATGAAATCATTATTAAAAAAAAATACATATTCAGGCATGTTTTATATAGTGACCAAGTGCAATTCTGCAGTGTGGCTCAGGGTTCTTCCATCGGGAGATTTTGGGAACCAGGCCTCTGAGCTTGGAAGGCTGAGCAGCCGGCAACGGCTTCATGTGAGGCATAGGTTTAGGGTTAGGGTTAGGGTTAGGGTTATGTTTAGGTGAGGGTTAGAGTAAGGGTTAGGGTTATGTCTTAGGAACAAGGCATGTCGGAACTGGCCACGCAATACTGGCACACCAAGGGCTGAGTTGAGGGTGGGACTCAGCAGAATCCTCAGGCGATGGAATTTTGGACGGGACAGGCCAAGAGGGTGGAATGCCCTCAGGGGAGCATGCTGGTTTCTATATATCTGAAGGGACTGGATAGCACAGTAGGAAAGGTTCAGTTTCTGCCTGAGTGGCTGAGTCCTTCCTACAGACTGACTTTCCCATCCACAGGAGGACCTGGGTTCAGTCCTCCGGTGGCCAGAGTCTGATCACGTAACCTAGGCTTAGGGTTTGGCTCTTGGAGAATGGCTGACCTGATTTGTCAGGGCAGAATTAGGCTTTCCACGGGACTCAGTTGAGGACGTAGCCCTGGCGGACCATCATATTCCCGGATTGTGGTGTGGGGGTCCTAGGAAGGTGTTGGTAGAATGATCGGACAGGCAGATTTGTCCCGCCCCGAGGGTCTTCCACAGGGCTAAATTTCCCATTATCATAGTGGGCGGCACCCAGAAGCCTGCGATGTGAAGAAGGAATCCCCTACCTAGAGGGCTACCAGGGCAGGCAACCGGGGATAGAAGTCTGAAGAAGCACCCTCGGGTTAGGGTTAGGCCGATGCACATGGGAGGCCCTACCGGCCCTTGCTGAGGGATCATCAAACTCCTGGTTCCCGCTTCAGGTGGGCGCTCCTTGGAGCTGTGTCCCAAGGGGTGCATGCAGATTTCACCTGTTCTACGGATTCAGCTCATTTCTAAAGGGCAAACGTTCCCATTGGGATCTATGGACATTGTGCGGTGCACCTCAGGGTTCCCGCATCTGCAGAGTTCATGGACCAGGCTACTGAGGACAGAAGCTGAGCATGGGACAGGGGCTTTGCATCAGGATTACCGTGAAGGTTATTTCACAAGTGAATGCTGTTGGTAACACCTGGGTGAGTCAGTGGGTTAGGCCACAGCCTTCAGCTCAGGACATGAGATGAGTCCTGGGACGGAGCCCCACATCGGGCTGTCTCCTCATCAGGGAGCCTTCCTTCCCTTCTCTGGGCGTGCAACAGTGCCTACATCTTTTCGCTCCCTGCAAAGTGAAAAAGTAAAATCTTGAAGCAATAAATAAACAAATAAATAAATAATAAATATATAAAAGAGAGGGCATGATTTCCTATTGGAATCTAGGTCATTTGTGCGGGGCAGCTCAGGGTTCCCCCATGGGGAGAGTTTGGGAACCAGGCCTTTGAGGACAGAAGACTGAGCACATGACTTGGGCTTCGCATTATGCTAAGGCTGAAGGTCATTGCTATAGGGTATGCTTTCCAGAACACCTGTGTACCTCATTGGATGTGACCTCTTGCCTCGGCCCAGGTCAAGATCCCAGGGAAGAGGAATCTAGTTTGACACCGGGCCTTCCCCACTGCAGGGAGCCTTATTCCCCCTTCCTTCACACAAAAACACAGCCTACTTGTGATCTCAGACGGTCCAACAAATAAATGAAATCATTATTAAAAAAAATACATATTCAGGCATGTTTTATATAGTGATCAAGTGCAATTCAGCAGTGTGGCTCAGGGTTCTTCCATCGGGAGATTTTGGGAACCAGGCCTCTGAGCTTGGAAGGCTGAGCAGCTGGCAACGGCTTCATGTGAGGCATAGGGTTAGGTTTAGGGTTAGGGTTAGGGTTAGGGTTATGTTTAGGTGAGGGTTAGAGTAAGGGTTAGGGTTATGTCTTAGGAACAAGGCATGTCGGAACTGGCCACACAATACTGGCACACCAAGGGCTGAGTTGAGGGTGGGACTCAGCAGAATCCTCAGGCGATGGAATTTTGGACGGGACAGGCCAAGAGGGTGGAATGCCCTCAGGGGAGCATGCTGGTTTCTATATATCTGAAGGGACTGGATAGCACAGTAGGAAAGGTTCAGTTTCTGCCTGAGAGGCTGAGTCCTTCCTACAGACTGACTTTCCCATCCACAGGAGGACCTGGGTTCAGTCCTCCGGTGGCCAGAGTCTGATCACGTAACCTAGGCTTAGGGTTTGGCTCTTGGAGAATGGCTGACCTGATTTGTCAGGGCAGAATTAGGCTTTCCAGGGGACTCAGTTGAGGACGTAGCCCTGGCGGACCATCATATTCCCGGATTGTGGTGTGGGGGTCCTAGGAAGGTGTTGGTAGAATGATCGGACAGGCAGATTTCTCCTGCCCCGAGGGTCTTCCACAGGGCTAAATTTCCCATTATCATAGTGGGCGGCACCCAGAAGCCTGCGATGTGAAGAAGGAATCCCCTACCTAGAGGGCTACCAGGGCAGGCAACCGGGGATAGAAGTCTGAAGAAGCACCCTCGGGTTAGGGTTAGGCCGATGCACATGGGAGGCCCTACCGGCCCTTGCTGAGGGATCATCAAACTCCTGGTTCCCGCTTCAGGTGGGCGCTCCTTGGAGCTGTGTCCCAAGGGGTGCATGCAGATTTCACCTGTTCTACGGATTCAGCTCATTTCTAAAGGGCAAACGTTCCCATTGGGATCTATGGACATTGTGCGGTGCACCTCAGGGTTCCCGCATCTGCAGAGTTCATGGACCAGGCTACTGAGGACAGAAGCTGAGCATGGGACAGGGGCTTTGCATCAGGATTACCGTGAAGGTTATTTCACAAGTGAATGCTGTTGGTAACACCTGGGTGAGTCAGTGGGTTAGGCCACAGCCTTCAGCTCAGGACATGAGATGAGTCCTGGGATGGAGCCCCACATCGGGCTGTCTCCTCAGCAGGGAGCCTTCCTTCCCTTCCCTGGGCGTGCAACAGTGCCTACATCTTTTCGCTCCCTGCAAAGTGAAAAAGTAAAATCTTGAAGCAATAAATAAACAAATAAATAAATAATAAATATATAAAAGAGAGGGCATGATTTCCTATTGGAATCTAGGTCATTTGTGCGGGGCAGCTCAGGGTTCCCCCATGGGGAGAGTTTGGGAACCAGGCCTTTGAGGACAGAAGACTGAGCACATGACTTGGGGTTCGCATTATGCTAAGGCTGAAGGTCATTGCTATAGGGTATGCTTTCCAGAACACCTGTGTACCTCATTGGATGTGACCTCTTGCCTCGGCCCAGGTCAAGATCCCAGGGAAGAGGAATCTAGTTTAACACCGGGCCCTCCCCACTGCAGGGAGCCTTATTCCCCCTTCCTTCACACAAAAACACAGCCTACTTGTGATCTCAGACTGTCCAACAAATAAATGAAATCATTATTAAAAAAAATACATATTCAGGCATGTTTTATATAGTGATCAAGTGCAATTCTGCAGTGTGGCTCAGGGTTCTTCCATCGGGAGATTTTGGGAACCAGGCCTCTGAGCTTGGAAGGCTGAGCAGCCGGCAACGGCTTCATGTGAGGCATAGGGTTAGGTTTAGGGTTAGGGTTAGGGTTAGGGTTATGTTTAGGTGAGGGTTAGAGTAAGGGTTAGGGTTATGTCTTAGGAACAAGGCATGTCGGAACTGGCCACGCAATACTGGCACACCAAGGGCTGAGTTGAGGGTGGGACTCAGCAGAATCCTCAGGCGATGGAATTTTGGACGGGACAGGCCAAGAGGGTGGAATGCCCTCAGGGGAGCATGCTGGTTTCTATATATCTGAAGGGACTGGATAGCACAGTAGGAAAGGTTCAGTTTCTGCCTGAGAGGCTGAGTCCTTCCTACAGACTGACTTTCCCATCCACAGGAGGACCTGGGTTCAGTCCTCCGGTGGCCAGAGTCTGATCACGTAACCTAGGCTTAGGGTTTGGCTCTTGGAGAATGGCTGACCTGATTTGTCAGGGCAGAATTAGGCTTTCCACGGGACTCAGTTGAGGACGTAGCCCTGGCGGACCATCATATTCCCGGATTGTGGTGTGGGTGTCCTAGGAAGGTGTTGGTAGAATGATCGGACAGGCAGATTTCTCCCGCCCCGAGGGTCTTCCACAGGGCTAAATTTCCCATTATCATAGTGGGCGGCACCCAGAAGCCTGCGATGTGAAGAAGGAATCCCCTACCTAGAGGGCTACCAGGGCAGGCAACCGGGGATAGAAGTCTGAAGAAGCACCCTCGGGTTAGGGTTAGGCCGATGCACATGGGAGGCCCTACCGGCCCTTGCTGAGGGATCATCAAACTCCTGGTTCCCGCTTCAGGTGGGCGCTCCTTGGAGCTGTGTCCCAAGGGGTGCATGCAGATTTCACCTGTTCTACGGATTCAGCTCATTTCTAAAGGGCAAACGTTCCCATTGGGATCTATGGACATTGTGCGGTGCACCTCAGGGTTCCCGCATCTGCAGAGTTCATGGACCAGGCTACTGAGGACAGAAGCTGAGCATGGGACAGGGGCTTTGCATCAGGATTACCGTGAAGGTTATTTCACAAGTGAATGCTGTTGGTAACACCTGGGTGAGTCAGTGGGTTAGGCCACAGCCTTCAGCTCAGGACATGAGATGAGTCCTGGGATGGATCCCCACATCGGGCTGTCTCCTCAGCAGGGAGCCTTCCTTCCCTTCTCTGGGCGTGCAACAGTGCCTACATCTTTTCGCTCCCTGCAAAGTGAAAAAGTAAAATCTTGAAGCAATAAATAAAGAAATAAATAAATAATAAATATATAAAAGAGAGGGCATGATTTCCTATTGGAATCTAGGTCATTTGTGCGGGGCAGCTCAGGGTTCCCCCATGGGGAGAGTTTGTGAACCAGGCCTTTGAGGACAGAAGACTGAGCACATGACTTGGGCTTCGCATTATGCTAAGGCTGAAGGTCATTGCTATAGGGTATGCTTTCCAGAACACCTGTGTACCTCATTGGATGTGACCTCTTGCCTCGGCCCAGGTCAAGATCCCAGGGAAGAGGAATCTAGTTTAACACCGGGCCCTCCCCACTGCAGGGAGCCTTATTCCCCCTTCCTTCACACAAAAACACAGCCTACTTGTGATCTCAGACTGTCCAACAAATAAATGAAATCATTATTAAAAAAAATACATATTCAGGCATGTTTTATATAGTGATCAAGTGCAATTCTGCAGTGTGGCTCAGGGTTCTTCCATCGGGAGATTTTGGGAACCAGGCCTCTGAGCTTGGAAGGCTGAGCAGCCGGCAACGGCTTCATGTGAGGCATAGGGTTAGGTTTAGGGTTAGGGTTAGGGTTAGGGTTATGTTTAGGTGAGGGTTAGAGTAAGGGTTAGGGTTATGTCTTAGGAACAAGGCATGTCGGAACTGGCCACACAATACTGGCACACCAAGGGCTGAGTTGAGGGTGGGACTCAGCAGAATCCTCAGGCGATGGAATTTTGGACGGGACAGGCCAAGAGGGTGGAATGCCCTCAGGGGAGCATGCTGGTTTCTATATATCTGAAGGGACTGGATAGCACAGTAGGAAAGGTTCAGTTTCTGCCTGAGAGGCTGAGTCCTTCCTACAGACTGACTTTCCCATCCACAGGAGGACCTGGGTTCAGTCCTCCGGTGGCCAGAGTCGGATCACGTAACCTAGGCTTAGGGTTTGGCTCTTGGAGAATGGCTGACCTGATTTGTCAGGGCAGAATTAGGCTTTCCACGGGACTCAGTTGAGGACGTAGCCCTGGCGGACCATCATATTCCCGGATTGTGGTGTGGGGGTCCTAGGAAGGTGTTGGTAGAATGATCGGACAGGCAGATTTCTCCCGCCCCGAGGGTCTTCCACAGGGCTAAATTTCCCATTATCATAGTGGGCGGCACCCAGAAGCCTGCGATGTGAAGAAGGAATCCCCTACCTAGAGGGCTACCAGGGCAGGCAACCGGGGATAGAAGTCTGAAGAAGCACCCTCGGGTTAGGGTTAGGCCGATGCACATGGGAGGCCCTACCGGCCCTTGCTGAGGGATCATCAAACTCCTGGTTCCCGCTTCAGGTGGGCGCTCCTTGGAGCTGTGTCCCAAGGGGTGCATGCAGATTTCACCTGTTCTACGGATTCAGCTCATTTCTAAAGGGCAAACGTTCCCATTGGGATCTATGGACATTGTGCGGTGCACCTCAGGGTTCCCGCATCTGCAGAGTTCATGGACCAGGCTACTGAGGACAGAAGCTGAGCATGGGACAGGGGCTTTGCATCAGGATTACCGTGAAGGTTATTTCACAAGTGAATGCTGTTGGTAACACCTGGGTGAGTCAGTGGGTTAGGCCACAGCCTTCAGCTCAGGACATGAGATGAGTCCTGGGACGGAGCCCCACATCGGGCTGTCTCCTCATCAGGGAGCCTTCCTTCCCTTCTCTGGGCGTGCAACAGTGCCTACATCTTTTCGCTCCCTGCAAAGTGAAAAAGTAAAATCTTGAAGCAATAAATAAACAAATAAATAAATAATAAATATATAAAAGAGAGGGCATGATTTCCTATTGGAATCTAGGTCATTTGTGCGGGGCAGCTCAGGGTTCCCCCATGGGGAGAGTTTGGGAACCAGGCCTTTGAGGACAGAAGACTGAGCACATGACTTGGGCTTCGCATTATGCTAAGGCTGAAGGTCATTGCTATAGGGTATGCTTTCCAGAACACCTGTGTACCTCATTGGATGTGACCTCTTGCCTCGGCCCAGGTCAAGATCCCAGGGAAGAGGAATCTAGTTTGACACCGGGCCCTCCCCACTGCAGGGAGCCTTATTCCCCCTTCCTTCACACAAAAACACAGCCTACTTGTGATCTCAGACTGTCCAACAAATAAATGAAATCATTATTAAAAAAAATACATATTCAGGCATGTTTTATATAGTGATCAAGTGCAATTCTGCAGTGTGGCTCAGGGTTCTTCCATCGGGAGATTTTGGGAACCAGGCCTCTGAGCTTGGAAGGCTGAGCAGCCGGCAACGGCTTCATGTGAGGCATAGGGTTAGGTTTAGGGTTAGGGTTAGGGTTAGGGTTATGTTTAGGTGAGGGTTAGAGTAAGGGTTAGGGTTATGTCTTAGGAACAAGGCATGTCAGAACTGGCCACACAATACTGGCACACCAAGGGCTGAGTTGAGGGTGGGACTCAGCAGAATCCTCAGGCGATGGAATTTTGGACGGGACAGGCCAAGAGGGTGGAATGCCCTCAGGGGAGCATGCTGGTTTCTATATATCTGAAGGGACTGGATAGCACAGTAGGAAAGGTTCAGTTTCTGCCTGAGAGGCTGAGTCCTTCCTACAGACTGACTTTCCCATCCACAGGAGGACCTGGGTTCAGTCCTCCGGTGGCCAGAGTCGGATCACGTAACCTAGGCTTAGGGTTTGGCTCTTGGAGAATGGCTGACCTGATTTGTCAGGGCAGAATTAGGCTTTCCACGGGACTCAGTTGAGGACGTAGCCCTGGCGGACCATCATATTCCCGGATTGTGGTGTGGGGGTCCTAGGAAGGTGTTGGTAGAATGATCGGACAGGCAGATTTCTCCCGCCCCGAGGGTCTTCCACAGGGCTAAATTTCCCATTATCATAGTGGGCGGCACCCAGAAGCCTGCGATGTGAAGAAGGAATCCCCTACCTAGAGGGCTACCAGGGCAGGCAACCGGGGATAGAAGTCTGAAGAAGCACCCTCGGGTTAGGGTTAGGCCGATGCACATGGGAGGCCCTACCGGCCCTTGCTGAGGGATCATCAAACTCCTGGTTCCCGCTTCAGGTGGGCGCTCCTTGGAGCTGTGTCCCAAGGGGTGCATGCAGATTTCACCTGTTCTACGGATTCAGCTCATTTCTAAAGGGCAAACGTTCCCATTGGGATCTATGGACATTGTGCGGTGCACCTCAGGGTTCCCGCATCTGCAGAGTTCATGGACCAGGCTACTGAGGACAGAAGCTGAGCATGGGACAGGGGCTTTGCATCAGGATTACCGTGAAGGTTATTTCACAAGTGAATGCTGTTGGTAACACCTGGGTGAGTCAGTGGGTTAGGCCACAGCCTTCAGCTCAGGACATGAGATGAGTCCTGGGACGGAGCCCCACATCGGGCTGTCTCCTCATCAGGGAGCCTTCCTTCCCTTCTCTGGGCGTGCAACAGTGCCTACATCTTTTCGCTCCCTGCAAAGTGAAAAAGTAAAATCTTGAAGCAATAAATAAACAAATAAATAAATAATAAATATATAAAAGAGAGGGCATGATTTCCTATTGGAATCTAGGTCATTTGTGCGGGGCAGCTCAGGGTTCCCCCATGGGGAGAGTTTGGGAACCAGGCCTTTGAGGACAGAAGACTGAGCACATGACTTGGGCTTCGCATTATGCTAAGGCTGAAGGTCATTGCTATAGGGTATGCTTTCCAGAACACCTGTGTACCTCATTGGATGTGACCTCTTGCCTCGGCCCAGGTCAAGATCCCAGGGAAGAGGAATCTAGTTTGACACCGGGCCCTCCCCACTGCAGGGAGCCTTATTCCCCCTTCCTTCACACAAAAACACAGCCTACTTGTGATCTCAGACTGTCCAACAAATAAATGAAATCATTATTAAAAAAAATACATATTCAGGCATGTTTTATATAGTGATCAAGTGCAATTCTGCAGTGTGGCTCAGGGTTCTTCCATCGGGAGATTTTGGGAACCAGGCCTCTGAGCTTGGAAGGCTGAGCAGCCGGCAACGGCTTCATGTGAGGCATAGGGTTAGGTTTAGGGTTAGGGTTAGGGTTAGGGTTATGTTTAGGTGAGGGTTAGAGTAAGGGTTAGGGTTATGTCTTAGGAACAAGGCATGTCGGAACTGGCCACACAATACTGGCACACCAAGGGCTGAGTTGAGGGTGGGACTCAGCAGAATCCTCAGGCGATGGAATTTTGGATGGGACAGGCCAAGAGGGTGGAATGCCCTCAGGGGAGCATGCTGGTTTCTATATATCTGAAGGTACTGGATAGCACAGTAGGAAAGGTTCAGTTTCTGCCTGAGAGGCTGAGTCCTTCCTACAGACTGACTTTCCCATCCACAGGAGGACCTGGGTTCAGTCCTCCGGTGGCCAGAGTCTGATCACGTAACCTAGGCTTAGGGTTTGGCTCTTGGAGAATGGCTGACCTGATTTGTCAGGGCAGAATTAGGCTTTCCACGGGACTCAGTTGAGGACGTAGCCCTGGCGGACCATCATATTCCCGGATTGTGGTGTGGGGGTCCTAGGAAGGTGTTGGTAGAATGATCGGACAGGCAGATTTCTCCCGCCCCGAGGGTCTTCCACAGGGCTAAATTTCCCATTATCATAGTGGGCGGCACCCAGAAGCCTGCGATGTGAAGAAGGAATCCCCTACCTAGAGGGCTACCAGGGCAGGCAACCGGGGATAGAAGTCTGAAGAAGCACCCTCGGGTTAGGGTTAGGCCGATGCACATGGGAGGCCCTACCGGCCCTTGCTGAGGGATCATCAAACTCCTGGTTCCCGCTTCAGGTGGGCGCTCCTTGGAGCTGTGTCCCAAGGGGTGCATGCAGATTTCACCTGTTCTACGGATTCAGCTCATTTCTAAAGGGCAAACGTTCCCATTGGGATCTATGGACATTGTGCGGTGCACCTCAGGGTTCCCGCATCTGCAGAGTTCATGGACCAGGCGACTGAGGACAGAAGCCTGAGCATGGGACAGGGGCTTTGCATCAGGATTACCGTGAAGGTTATTTCACAAGTGAATGCTGTTGGTAACACCTGGGTGAGTCTGTGGGTTAGGCCACTGCCTTCAGCTCAGAACATGATCCCAGAGTCCTGGGATGGAGCCCCACATCGGGCTGTCTCCTCATAGGGAGCCTTCCTTCCCTTCTCTGGGCGTGCAACAGTGCCTACATCTTTTCGCTCCCTGCAAAGTGAAAAAGTAAAATCTTGAAGCAATAAATAAACAAATAAATAAATAATAAATATATAAAAGAGAGGGCATGATTTCTTATTGGAATCTAGGTCATTTGTGCGCGGCAGCTCAGGGTTCCCCCATGGGGAGAGTTTGGGAACCAGGCCTTTGAGGACAGAAGACTGAGCACATGACTTGGGCTTTGCATTATGCTAAGGCTGAAGGTCATTGCTATAGGGTATGCTTTCCAGAACACCTGTGTACCTCATTGGATGTGACCTCTTGCCTCGGCCCAGGTCAAGATCCCAGGGAAGAGGAATCTAGTTTGACACCAGGACCTCCCCACTGCAGGGAGCCTTATTCCCCCTTTCTTCACACAAAAACACAGCCTACTTGTGATCTCTCACTGTCCAACAAATAAATGAAATCATTAAAAAAAATACATAGTCAGGCATGTTTTATATAGTGATCAAGTGCAAATCTGCAGTGCGGCTCAGGGTTCTTCCATCGGGAGATTTTGGGAACCAGGCCTCTGAGCTTGGAAGGCTGAGCAGCCGGCAACGGCTTCATGAGGTGAGGGTTAGAGTAAGGGTTAGGGTTATGTCTTAGGAACAAGGCATGTCGGAACTGGCCACACAATACTGGCACACCAAGGGCTGAGTTGAGGGTGGGACTCAGCAGAATCCTCAGGCGATGGAATTTTGGATGGGACAGGCCAAGAGGGTGGAATGCCCTCAGGGGAGCATGCTGGTTTCTATATATCTGAAGGTACTGGATAGCACAGTAGGAAAGGTTCAGTTTCTGCCTGAGAGGCTGAGTCCTTCCTACAGACTGACTTTCCCATCCACAGGAGGACCTGGGTTCAGTCCTCCGGTGGCCAGAGTCTGATCACGTAACCTAGGCTTAGGGTTTGGCTCTTGGAGAATGGCTGACCTGATTTGTCAGGGCAGAATTAGGCTTTCCACGGGACTCAGTTGAGGACGTAGCCCTGGCGGACCATCATATTCCCGGATTGTGGTGTGGGGGTCCTAGGAAGGTGTTGGTAGAATGATCGGACAGGCAGATTTCTCCCGCCCCGAGGGTCTTCCACAGGGCTAAATTTCCCATTATCATAGTGGGCGGCACCCAGAAGCCTGCGATGTGAAGAAGGAATCCCCTACCTAGAGGGCTACCAGGGCAGGCAACCGGGGATAGAAGTCTGAAGAAGCACCCTCGGGTTAGGGTTAGGCCGATGCACATGGGAGGCCCTACCGGCCCTTGCTGAGGGATCATCAAACTCCTGGTTCCCGCTTCAGGTGGGCGCTCCTTGGAGCTGTGTCCCAAGGGGTGCATGCAGATTTCACCTGTTCTACGGATTCAGCTCATTTCTAAAGGGCAAACGTTCCCATTGGGATCTATGGACATTGTGCGGTGCACCTCAGGGTTCCCGCATCTGCAGAGTTCATGGACCAGGCGACTGAGGACAGAAGCCTGAGCATGGGACAGGGGCTTTGCATCAGGATTACCGTGAAGGTTATTTCACAAGTGAATGCTGTTGGTAACACCTGGGTGAGTCTGTGGGTTAGGCCACTGCCTTCAGCTCAGAACATGATCCCAGAGTCCTGGGATGGAGCCCCACATCGGGCTGTCTCCTCATAGGGAGCCTTCCTTCCCTTCTCTGGGCGTGCAACAGTGCCTACATCTTTTCGCTCCCTGCAAAGTGAAAAAGTAAAATCTTGAAGCAATAAATAAACAAATAAATAAATAATAAATATATAAAAGAGAGGGCATGATTTCTTATTGGAATCTAGGTCATTTGTGCGCGGCAGCTCAGGGTTCCCCCATGGGGAGAGTTTGGGAACCAGGCCTTTGAGGACAGAAGACTGAGCACATGACTTGGGCTTTGCATTATGCTAAGGCTGAAGGTCATTGCTATAGGGTATGCTTTCCAGAACACCTGTGTACCTCATTGGATGTGACCTCTTGCCTCGGCCCAGGTCAAGATCCCAGGGAAGAGGAATCTAGTTTGACACCAGGACCTCCCCACTGCAGGGAGCCTTATTCCCCCTTTCTTCACACAAAAACACAGCCTACTTGTGATCTCTCACTGTCCAACAAATAAATGAAATCATTAAAAAAAATACATAGTCAGGCATGTTTTATATAGTGATCAAGTGCAAATCTGCAGTGCGGCTCAGGGTTCTTCCATCGGGAGATTTTGGGAACCAGGCCTCTGAGCTTGGAAGGCTGAGCAGCCGGCAACGGCTTCATGGGAGGTATAGGGTTAGGGTTAGGGTTAGGGTTATGTTTAGGTGAGGGTTAGAGTAAGGGTTAGGGTTATGTCTTAGGAACAAGGCATGTCGGAACTGGCCACACAATACTGGCACACCAAGGGCTGAGTTGAGGGTGGGACTCAGCAGAATCCTCAGGCGATGGAATTTTGGACGGGACAGGCCAAGAGGGTGGAATGCCCTCAGGGGAGCATGCTGGTTTCTATATATCTGAAGGGACTGGATAGCACAGTAGGAAAGGTTCAGTTTCTGCCTGAGAGGCTGAGTCCTTCCTTCAGACTGACTTTCCCATCCACAGAAGGACCTGGGTTCAGTCCTCCGGTGGCCAGAGACTGATCACGTAACCTAGGCTTGGGGTTTGGCTCTTGGAGAATGGCTGACCTGATTTGTCAGGGCAGAATTAGGCTTTCCACGGGACTCAGTTGAGGACGTAGCCCTGGTGGACCATCATATTCCCGGATTGTGGTGTGGGGGTCCTAGGAAGGTGTTGGTAGAATGATCGGACAGGCAGATTTCTCCCGCCCCGAGGGTCTTCCACAGGGCTAAATTTCCCATTATCATAGTGGGCGGCACCCAGAAGCCTGCGATGTGAAGAAGGAATCCCCTACCTAGAGGGCTACCAGGGCAGGCAACCGGGGATAGAAGTCTGAAGAAGCTCCCTCGGGTTAGGGTTAGGCCGATGCACATGGGAGGCCCTACCGGCCCTTGCTGAGGGATCATCAAACTCCTGGTTCCCGCTTCAGGTGGGCGCTCCTTGGAGCTTTGTCCCAAGGGGTGCATGCAGATTTCACCTGTTCTACGGATTCAGCTCATTTCTAAAGGGCAAACGTTCCCATTGGGATCTATGGACATTGTGCGGTGCACCTCAGGGTTCCTGCATCTGCAGAGTTCATGGACCAGGCTACTGAGGACAGAAGCTGAGCATGGGACAGGGGCTTTGCATCAGGATTACTGTGAAGGTTATTTCACAAGTGAATGCTGTTGGTAACACCTGGGTGAGTCAGTGGGTTAGGCCACTGCCTTCAGCTCAGGACATGAGATGAGTCCTGGGATGGAGCCCCACATCGGGCTGTCTCCTCAGCAGGGAGCCTTCCTTCCCTTCTCTGGGCGTGCAACAGTGCCTACATCTTTTCGCTCCCTGCAAAGTGAAAAAGTAAAATCTTGAAGCAATAAATAAACAAATAAATAAATAATAAATATATAAAAGAGAGGGCATGATTTCCTATTGGAATCTAGGTCATTTGTGCGGGGCAGCTCAGGGTTCCCCCATGGAGAGAGTTTGGGAACCAGGCCTTTGAGGACAGAAGACTGAGCACATGACTTGGGCTTTGCGTTATGCTAAGGCTGAAGGTCATTGCTATAGGGTATGCTTTCCAGAACACCTGTGTACCTCATTGGATGTGACCTCTTGCCTCGGCCCAGGTCAAGATCCCAAGGAAGAGGAATCTAGTTTGACACCAGGCCCTCCCCACTGCAGGGAGCCTTATTCCCGTTTTCTTCACACAAAAACACAGCCTACTTGTGATCTCAGACTGTCCAACAAATAAATGAAATCATTATTAAAAAATATATATATTCAGGCATGTTTTATATAGTGATGAAGTGCAAATCTGCAGTGCGACTCAGGGTTCTTCCATCGGGAGATTTTGGGAACCAGGCCTCTGAGCTTGGAAGGCTGAGCAGCCGGTAACGGCTTCATGTGAGGTATAGGGTTAGGGTTAGGGTTAGGGTTATGTTTAGGTGAGGGTTAGAGTAAGGGTTAGGGTTATGTCTTAGGAACAAGGCATGTCGGAACTGGCCACACAATACTGGCACACCAAGGGCTGAGTTGAGGGTGGGACTCAGCAGAATCCTCAGGCGATGGAATTTTGGACGGGACAGGCCAAGAGGGTGGAATGCCCTCAGGGGAGCATGCTGGTTTCTATATATCTGAATGTACTGGATAGCACAGAAGGAAAGGGTCAGTTTCTGCCTGAGAGGCTGAGTCCTTCCTACAGACTGACTTTCCCATCCACAGGAGGACCTGGGTTCAGTCCTCCGGTGGCCAGAGTCTGATCACGTAACCTAGGCTTAGGGTTTGGCTCTTGGAGAATGGCTGACCTGATTTGTCAGGGCAGAATTAGGCTTTCCACGGGACTCAGTTGAGGACCTAGCCCTGGCGGACCATCATATTCCCGGATTGTGGTGTGGGGTTCCTAGGAAGGTGTTGGTAGAATGACCGGACAAGCAGATTTCTAACGCCCCGAGGGTCTTCCACAGGGCTAAATTTCCCATTATCATAGTGGGCGGCACCCAGAAGCCTGCGATGTGAAGAAGGAATCCCCTACCTAGAGGGCTACCAGGGCAGGCAACCGGGGATAGAAGTCTGAAGAAGCACCCTCGGGTTAGGGTTAGGCCGATGCACATGGGAGGCCCTACCGGCCCTTGCTGAGGGATCATCAAACTCCTGGTTCCCGCTTCAGGTGGGCGCTCCTTGGAGCTGTGTCCCAAGGGGTGCATGCAGATTTCACCTGTTCTACGGATTCAGCTCATTTCTAAAGGGCAAACGTTCCCATTGGGATCTATGGACATTGTGCGGTGCACCTCAGGGTTCCCGCATCTGCAGAGTTCATGGACCAGGCTACTGAGGACAGAAGCTGAGCATGGGACAGGGGCTTTGCATCAGAATTACCGTGAAGGTTATTTCACAAGTGAATGCTGTTGGTAACACCTGGGTGAGTCAGTGGGTTAGGCCACTGCCTTCAGCTCAGGACATGAGATGAGTCCTGGGATGGAGCCCCACATCGGGCTGTCTCCTCAGCAGGGAGCCTTCCTTCCCTTCTCTGGGCGTGCACAGTGCCTACATCTTTTCACTCCCTGCAAAGTGAAAAAGTAAAATCTTGAAGCAATAAATAAACAAATAAATAAAAAATAAATATATAAAAGAGAGGGCATGATTTCCTATTGGAATCTAGGTCATTTGTGCGCGGCAGCTCAGGGTTCCCCCATGGGGAGAGTTTGGGAACCAGGCCTTTGAGGACAGAAGACTGAGCACATGACTTGGCCTCGCATTATGCTAAGGCTATAGCGTATGCTTTCCAGAACACCTGTGTACCTCATTGGATGTGACCTCTTGCCTCGGCCCAGGTCAAGATCCCAGGGAAGAAGAATCTAGTTTGACACCGGGGCCTCCCCACTGCAAGGAGCCTTATTCCCCCTTCCTTCACACAAAAACACAGCCTACTTGTGATCTCAGACTGTCCAACAAATAAATGAAATCATTATTAAAAAAATATATATTCAGGCATGTTTTATATAGTGATCAAGTGCAATTCTGCAGTGTGGCTCAGGGTTCTTCCATCGGGAGATTTTGGGAACCAGGCCTCTGAGCTTGGAAGGCTGAGCAGCCGGCAACGGCTTCATGTGAGGCATAGGGTTAGGGTTAGGGTTAGGGTTAGGGTTATGTTTAAGTGAGGGTTAGAGTAAGGGTTAGGGTTATGTCTTAGGAACAAGGCATGTCGGAACTGGCCACACAATACTGGCACACCAAGGGCTGAGTTGAGGGTGGGACTCAGCAGAATCCTCAGGCGATGGAATTTTGGACGGGACAGGCCAAGAGGGTGGAATGCCCTCAGGGGAGCATGCTGGTTTCTATATATCTGAATGTACTGGATAGCACAGAAGGAAAGGGTCAGTTTCTGCCTGAGAGGCTGAGTCCTTCCTACAGACTGACTTTCCCATCCACAGGAGGACCTGGGTTCAGTCCTCCGGTGGCCAGAGTCTGATCACGTAACCTAGGCTTAGGGTTTGGCTCTTGGAGAATGGCTGACCTGATTTGTCAGGGCAGAATTAGGCTTTCCACGGGACTCAGTTGAGGACCTAGCCCTGGCGGACCATCATATTCCCGGATTGTGGTGTGGGGTTCCTAGGAAGGTGTTGGTAGAATGACCGGACAAGCAGATTTCTAACGCCCCGAGGGTCTTCCACAGGGCTAAATTTCCCATTATCATAGTGGGCGGCACCCAGAAGCCTGCGATGTGAAGAAGGAATCCCCTACCTAGAGGGCTACCAGGGCAGGCAACCGGGGATAGAAGTCTGAAGAAGCACCCTCGGGTTAGGGTTAGGCCGATGCACATGGGAGGCCCTACCGGCCCTTGCTGAGGGATCATCAAACTCCTGGTTCCCGCTTCAGGTGGGCGCTCCTTGGAGCTGTGTCCCAAGGGGTGCATGCAGATTTCACCTGTTCTACGGATTCAGCTCATTTCTAAAGGGCAAACGTTCCCATTGGGATCTATGGACATTGTGCGGTGCACCTCAGGGTTCCCGCATCTGCAGAGTTCATGGACCAGGCTACTGAGGACAGAAGCTGAGCATGGGACAGGGGCTTTGCATCAGAATTACCGTGAAGGTTATTTCACAAGTGAATGCTGTTGGTAACACCTGGGTGAGTCAGTGGGTTAGGCCACTGCCTTCAGCTCAGGACATGAGATGAGTCCTGGGATGGAGCCCCACATCGGGCTGTCTCCTCAGCAGGGAGCCTTCCTTCCCTTCTCTGGGCGTGCAACAGTGCCTACATCTTTTCGCTCCCTGCAAAGTGAAAAAGTAAAATCTTGAAGCAATAAATAAACAAATAAATAAATAATAAATATATAAAAGAGAGGGCATGATTTCCTATTGGAATCTAGGTCATTTGTGCGGGGCAGCTCAGGGTTCCCCCATGGGGAGAGTTTGGGAACCAGGCCTTTGAGGACAGAAGACTGAGCACATGACTTGGCCTCGCATTATGCTAAGGCTGAAGGTCATTGCTATAGCGTATGCTTTCCAGAGCACCTGTGTACCTCATTGGATGTGACCTCTTGCCTCGGCCCAGGTCAAGATCCCAGGGAAGAGGAATCTAGTTTGACACCAGGCCCTCACCACTGCAGGGAGCCTTATTCCCCCTTTCTTCACACAAAAACACAGCCTACTTGTGATCTCAGACTGTCCAACAAATAAATGAAATCATTATTTAAAAAAATATATATTCAGGCATGTTTTATATAGTGATCAAGTGCAAATCTGCAGTGCGACTCATGGTTCTTCCATCGGGAGATTTTGGGAACCAGGCCTCTGAGCTTGAAAGGCTGAGCAGCCGGCAACGGCTTCATGTGAGGTATAGGGTTAGGGTTAGGGTTAGGGTTATGTTTAGGTGAGGGTTAGAGTAAGGGTTAGGGTTATGTCTTAGGAACAATGCATTTCGGAACTGGCCACACAATACTGGCACACCAAGGGCTGAGTTGAGGGTGGGACTCAGCAGAATCCTCAGGTGATGGAATTTTGGATGGGACAGGCCAAGAGGGTGGAATGCCCTCAGGGGAGCATGCTGGTTTCTATATATCTGAAGGGACTGGATAGCACAGTAGGAAAGGTTCAGTTTCTGCCTGAGAGGCTGAGTCCTTCCTACAGACTGACTTTCCCATCCACAGGAGGACCTGGGTTCAGTCCTCCGGTGGCCAGAGTCTGATCACGTAACCTAGGCTTAGGGTTTGGCTCTTGGAGAATGGCTGACCTGATTTGTCAGGGCAGAATTAGGCTTTCCACGGGACTCAGTTGAGGACGTAGCCCTGGCGGACCATCATATTCCCGGATTGTGGTGTGGGTGTCCTAGGAAGGTGTTGGTAGAATGATCGGACAGGCAGATTTCTCCCGCCCCGAGGGTCTTCCACAGGGCTAAATTTCCCATTATCATAGTGGGCGGCACCCAGAAGCCTGCGATGTGAAGAAGGAATCCCCTACCTAGAGGGCTACCAGGGCAGGCAACCGGGGATAGAAGTCTGAAGAAGCACCCTCGGGTTAGGGTTAGGCCGATGCACATGGGAGGCCCTACCGGCCCTTGCTGAGGGATCATCAAACTCCTGGTTCCCGCTTCAGGTGGGCGCTCCTTGGAGCTGTGTCCCAAGGGGTGCATGCAGATTTCACCTGTTCTACGGATTCAGCTCATTTCTAAAGGGCAAACGTTCCCATTGGGATCTATGGACATTGTGCGGTGCACCTCAGGGTTCCCGCATCTGCAGAGTTCATGGACCAGGCTACTGAGGACAGAAGCTGAGCATGGGACAGGGGCTTTGCATCAGGATTACCGTGAAGGTTATTCCACAAGTGAATGCTGTTGGTAACACCTGGGTGAGTCAGTGGGTTAGGCCACTGCCTTCAGCTCAGGACATGAGATGAGTCCTGGGATGGAGCCCCACATCGGGCTGTCTCCTCAGCAGGGAGCCTTCCTTCCCTTCTCTGGGCGTGCAACAGTGCCTACATCTTTTCGCTCCCTGCAAAGTGAAAAAGTAAAATCTTGAAGCAATAAATAAACAAATAAATAAATAATAAATATATAAAAGAGAGGGCATGATTTCCTATTGGAATCTAGGTCATTTGTGCGGGGCAGCTCAGGGTTCCCCCATGGGGCGAGTTTGGGAACCAGGCCTTTGAGGACAGAAGACTGAGCACATGACTTGGGCTTCGCATTATGCTAAGGCTGAAGGTCATTGCTATAGGGTATGCTTTCCAGAACACCTGTGTACCTCATTGGATGTGACCTCTTGCCTCGGCCCAGGTCAAGATCCCAGGGAAGAGGAATCTAGTTTGACACCGGGCCCTCCCCACTGCAGGGAGCCGTATACCCCCTTCTTTCACACAAAAACACAGTCTACTTGTGATCTCAGACGGTCCAACAAATAAATGAAATCATTATTAAAAAAAATACATATTCAGGCATGTTTTATATAGTGATCAAGTGCAATTCTGCAGTGTGGCTCAGGGTTCTTCCATCGGGAGATTTTGGGAACCAGGCCTCTGAGCTTGGAAGGCTGAGCAGCCGGCAACGGCTTCATGTGAGGCATAGTGTTAGGTTTAGGGTTAGGGTTAGGGTTAGGGTTATGTTTAGGTGAGGGTTAGAGTAGGGTTAGGGTTATGTCTTAGGAACAAGGCATGTCGGAACTGGCCACACAATACTGGCACACCAAGGGCTGAGTTGAGGGTGGGACTCAGCAGAATCCTCAGGCGATGGAATTTTGGACGGGACAGGCCAAGAGGGTGGAATGCCCTCAGGGGAGCATGCTGGTTTCTATATATCTGAAGGGACTGGATAGCACAGTAGGAAAGGTTCAGTTTCTGCCTGAGAGGCTGAGTCCTTCCTACAGACTGACTTTCCCATCCACAGGAGGACCTGGGTTCAGTCCTCCGGTGGCCAGAGTCTGATCACGTAACCTAGGCTTAGGGTTTGGCTCTTGGAGAATGGCTGACCTGATTTGTCAGGGCAGAATTAGGCTTTCCACGGGACTCAGTTGAGGACGTAGCCCTGGCGGACCATCATATTCCCGGATTGTGGTGTGGGGGTCCTAGGAAGGTGTTGGTAGAATGACCCGACAGGCAGATTTCTCCCGCCCCGAGGGTCTTCCACAGGGCTAAATTTCCCATTATCATAGTGGGCAGCACCCAAAAGCCTGCGATGTGAAGAATGAATCCCCTACCTAGAGGGCTACCAGGGCAGGCAACCGGGGATAGAAGTCTGAAGAAGCACCCTCGGGTTAGGGTTAGGCCGATGCACATGGGAGGCCCTACCGGCCCTTGCTGAGGGATCATCAAACTCCTGGTTCCCGCTTCAGGTGGGCGCTCCTTGGAGCTGTGTCCCAAGGGGTGCATGCAGATTTCACCTGTTCTACGGATTCAGCTCATTTCTAAAGGGCAAACGTTCCCATTGGGATCTATGGACATTGTGCGGTGCACCTCAGGGTTCCCGCATCTGCAGAGTTCATGGACCAGGCTACTGAGGACAGAAGCTGAGCATGGGACAGGGGCTTTGCATCAGGATTACCGTGAAGGTTATTTCACAAGTGAATGCTGTTGGTAACACCTGGGTGAGTCAGTGGGTTAGGCCACTGCCTTCAGCTCAGGACATGAGATGAGTCCTGGGATGGAGCCCCACATCGGGCTGTCTCCTCAGCAGGGAGCCTTCCTTCCCTTCTCTGGGCGTGCAACAGTGCCTACATCTTTTCGCTCCCTGCAAAGTAGAAAAAGTAAAATCTTGAAGCAATAAATAAACAAATAAATAAATAATAAATATATAAAAGAGAGGGCATGATTTCCTATTGGAATCTAGGTCATTTGTGCGGGGCAGCTCAGGGTTCCCCCATGGGGAGAGTTTGGGAACCAGTGCTTTGAGGACAGAAGACTGAGCACATGACTTGGGCTTCGCATTATGCTAAGGCTGAAGGTCATTGCTATAGGGTATGCTTTCCAGAACACCTGTGTACCTCATTGGATGTGACCTCTTGCCTCGGCCCAGGTCAAGATCCCAGGGAAGAGGAATCTAGTTTGACACCGGGCCCTCCCCACTGCAGGGAGCCTTATTCCCCCTTCCTTCACACAAAAACACACCCTACTTGTGATCTCAGACGGTCCAACAAATAAATGAAATCATTATTAAAAAAAAATACATATTCAGGCATGTTTTATATAGTGACCAAGTGCAATTCTGCAGTGTGGCTCAGGGTTCTTCCATCGGGAGATTTTGGGAACCAGGCCTCTGAGCTTGGAAGGCTGAGCAGCCGGCAACGGCTTCATGTGAGGCATAGGTTTAGGGTTAGGGTTAGGGTTAGGGTTATGTTTAGGTGAGGGTTAGAGTAAGGGTTAGGGTTATGTCTTAGGAACAAGGCATGTCGGAACTGGCCACGCAATACTGGCACACCAAGGGCTGAGTTGAGGGTGGGACTCAGCAGAATCCTCAGGCGATGGAATTTTGGACGGGACAGGCCAAGAGGGTGGAATGCCCTCAGGGGAGCATGCTGGTTTCTATATATCTGAAGGGACTGGATAGCACAGTAGGAAAGGTTCAGTTTCTGCCTGAGAGGCTGAGTCCTTCCTACAGACTGACTTTCCCATCCACAGGAGGACCTGGGTTCAGTCCTCCGGTGGCCAGAGTCTGATCACGTAACCTAGGCTTAGGGTTTGGCTCTTGGAGAATGGCTGACCTGATTTGTCAGGGCAGAATTAGGCTTTCCACGGGACTCAGTTGAGGACGTAGCCCTGGCGGACCATCATATTCCCGGATTGTGGTGTGGGGGTCCTAGGAAGGTGTTGGTAGAATGATCGACAGGCAGATTTCTCCCGCCCCGAGGGTCTTCCACAGGGCTAAATTTCCCATTATCATAGTGGGCGGCACCCAGAAGCCTGCGATGTGAAGAAGGAATCCACTACCTAGAGGGCTAGCAGGGCAGGCAACCGGGGATAGAAGTCTGAAGAAGCACCCTCGGGTTAGGGTTAGGCCGATGCACATGGGAGGCCCTACCGGCCCTTGCTGAGGGATCATCAAACTCCTGGTTCCCGCTTCAGGTGGGCGCTCCTTGGAGCTGTGTCCCAAGGGGTGCATGCAGATTTCACCTGTTCTACGGATTCAGCTCATTTCTAAAGGGCAAACGTTCCCATTGGGATCTATGGACATTGTGCGGTGCACCTCTGGGTTCCCGCATCTGCAGAGTTCATGGACCAGGCTACTGAGGACAGAAGCTGAGCATGGGACAGGGGCTTTGCATCAGGATTACCGTGAAGGTTATTTCACAAGTGAATGCTGTTGGTAACACCTGGGTGAGTCAGTGGGTTAGGCCACAGCCTTCAGCTCAGGACATGAGATGAGTCCTGGGATGGAGCCCCACATCGGGCTGTCTCCTCAGCAGGGAGCCTTCCTTCCCTTCTCTGGGCGTGCAACAGTGCCTACATCTTTTCGCTCCCTGCAAAGTGAAAAAGTAAAATCTTGAAGCAATAAATAAACAAATAAATAAATAATAAATATATAAAAGAGAGGGCATGATTTCCTATTGGAATCTAGGTCATTTATGCGGGGCAGCTCAGGGTTCCCCCATGGGGAGAGTTTGGGAACCAGGCCTTTGAGGACAGAAGACTGAGCACATGACTTGGGCTTCGCATTTGCTAAGGCTGAAGGTCATTGCTATAGGGTATGCTTTCCAGAACACCTGTGTACCTCATTGGATGTGACCTCTTGCCTCGGCCCAGGTCAAGATCCCAGGGAAGAGGAATCTAGTTTGACACCGGGCCCTCCCCACTGCAGGGAGCCTTATTCCCCCTTCCTTCACACAAAAACACAGCCTACTTGTGATCTCAGACTGTCCAACAAATAAATGAAATCATTATTAAAAAAAATACATATTCAGGCATGTTTTATATAGTGATCAAGTGCAATTCTGCAGTGTGGCTCAGGGTTCTTCCATCGGGAGATTTTGGGAACCAGGCCTCTGAGCTTGGAAGGCTGAGCAGCCGGCAACGGCTTCATGTGAGGCATAGGGTTAGGTTTAGGGTTAGGGTTAGGGTTAGGGTTATGTTTAGGTGAGGGTTAGAGTAAGGGTTAGGGTTATGTCTTAGGAACAAGGCATGTCGGAACTGGCCACACAATACTGGCACACCAAGGGCTGAGTTGAGGGTGGGACTCAGCAGAATCCTCAGGCGATGGAATTTTGGACGGGACAGGCCAAGAGGGTGGAATGCCCTCAGGGGAGCATGCTGGTTTCTATATATCTGAAGGGACTGGATAGCACAGTAGGAAAGGTTCAGTTTCTGCCTGAGAGGCTGAGTCCTTCCTACAGACTGACTTTCCCATCCACAGGAGGACCTGGGTTCAGTCCTCCGGTGGCCAGAGTCTGATCACGTAACCTAGGCTTAGGGTTTGGCTCTTGGAGAATGGCTGACCTGATTTGTCAGGGCAGAATTAGGCTTTCCACGGGACTCAGTTGAGGACGTAGCCCTGGCGGACCATCATATTCCCGGATTGTGGTGTGGGGGTCCTAGGAAGGTGTTGGTAGAATGATCGGACAGGCAGATTTGTCCCGCCCCGAGGGTCTTCCACAGGGCTAAATTTCCCATTATCATAGTGGGCGGCACCCAGAAGCCTGCGATGTGAAGAAGGAATCCCCTACCTGGAGGGCTACCAGGGCAGGCAACCGGGGATAGAAGTCTGAAGAAGCACCCTCAGGTTGGGGTTAGGCCGATGCACATGGGAGGCCCTACCGGCCCTTGCTGAGGGATCATCAAACTCCTGATTCCCGCTTCAGGTGGGCGCTCCTTGGAGCTGTGTCCCAAGGGGTGCATGCAGATTTCACCTGTTCTACGGATTCAGCTCATTTCTAAAGGGCAAACGTTCCCATTGGGATCTATGGACATTGTGCGGTGCACCTCAGGGTTCCCGCATCTGCAGAGTTCATGGACCAGGCTAATGAGGACAGAAGCTGAGCATGGGACAGGGGCTTTGCATCAGGATTACCGTGAAGGTTATTTCACAAGTGAATGCTGTTGGTAACACCTGGGTGAGTCAGTGGGTTAGGCCACAGCCTTCAGCTCAGGACATGAGATGAGTCCTGGGATGGAGCCCCACATCGGGCTGTCTCCTCAGCAGGGAGCCTTCCTTCCCTTCTCTGGGCGTGCAACAGTGCCTACATCTTTTCGCTCCCTGCAAAGTGAAAAAGTAAAATCTTGAAGCAATAAATAAACAAATAAATAAATAATAAATATATAAAAGAGAGGGCATGATTTCCTATTGGAATCTAGGTCATTTGTGCGGGGCAGCTCAGGGTTCCCCCATGGGGAGAGTTTGGGAACCAGGCCTTTGAGGACAGAAGACTGAGCACATGACTTGGGCTTCACATTATGCTAAGGCTGAAGGTCATTGCTATAGGATATGCTTTCCAGAACACCTGTGTACCTCATTGGATGTGACCTCTTGCCTCGGCCCAGGTCAAGATCCCAGGGAAGAGGAATCTAGTTTGACACCGGGCCCTCCCCACTGCAGGGAGCCTTATTCCCCCTTCCTTCACACAAAAACACAGCCTACTTGTGATCTCAGACTGTCCAACAAATAAATGAAATCATTATTAAAAAAAATACATATTCAGGCATGTTTTATATAGTGATCAAGTGCAATTCTGCAGTGTGGCTCAGGGTTCTTCCATCGGGAGATTTTGGGAACCAGGCCTCTGAGCTTGGAAGGCTGAGCAGCCGGCAACGGCTTCATGTGAGGCATAGGGTTAGGTTTAGGGTTAGGGTTAGGGTTAGGGTTATGTTTAGGTGAGGGTTAGAGTAAGGGTTAGGGTTATGTCTTAGGAACAAGGCATGTCGGAACTGGCCACACAATACTGGCACACCAAGGGCTGAGTTGAGGGTGGGACTCAGCAGAATCCTCAGGCGATGGAATTTTGGATGGGACAGGCCAAGAGGGTGGAATGCCCTCAGGGGAGAATGCTGGTTTCTATATATCTGAAGGTACTGGATAGCACAGTAGGAAAGGTTCAGTTTCTGCCTGAGAGGCTGAGTCCTTCCTACAGACTGACTTTCCCATCCACAGGAGGACCTGGGTTCAGTCCTCCGGTGGCCAGAGTCTGATCACGTAACCTAGGCTTAGGGTTTGGCTCTTGGAGAATGGCTGACCTGATTTGTCAGGGCAGAATTAGGCTTTCCACGGGACTCAGTTGAGGACGTAGCCCTGGCGGACCATCATATTCCCGGATTGTGGTGTGGGGGTCCTAGGAAGGTGTTGGTAGAATGATCGGACAGGCAGATTTGTCCCGCCCCGAGGGTCTTCCACAGGGCTAAATTTCCCATTATCATAGTGGGCGGCACCCAGAAGCCTGCGATGTGAAGAAGGAATCCCCTACCTAGAGGGCTACCAGGGCAGGCAACCGGGGATAGAAGTCTGAAGAAGCACCCTCGGGTTAGGGTTAGGCCGATGCACATGGGAGGCCCTACCGGCCCTTGCTGAGGGATCATCAAACTCCTGGTTCCCGCTTCAGGTGGGCGCTCCTTGGAGCTGTGTCCCAAGGGGTGCATGCAGATTTCACCTGTTCTACGGATTCAGCTCATTTCTAAAGGGCAAACGTTCCCATTGGGATCTATGGACATTGTGCGGTGCACCTCAGGGTTCCCGCATCTGCAGAGTTCATGGACCAGGCTACTGAGGACAGAAGCTGAGCATGGGACAGGGGCTTTGCATCAGGATTACCGTGAAGGTTATTTCACAAGTGAATGCTGTTGGTAACACCTGGGTGAGTCAGTGGGTTAGGCCACAGCCTTCAGCTCAGGACATGAGATGAGTCCTGGGACGGAGCCCCACATCGGGCTGTCTCCTCATCAGGGAGCCTTCCTTCCCTTCTCTGGGCGTGCAACAGTGCCTACATCTTTTCGCTCCCTGCAAAGTGAAAAAGTAAAATCTTGAAGCAATAAATAAACAAATAAATAAATAATAAATATATAAAAGAGAGGGCATGATTTCCTATTGGAATCTAGGTCATTTGTGCGGGGCAGCTCAGGGTTCCCCCATGGGGAGAGTTTGGGAACCAGGCCTTTGAGGACAGAAGACTGAGCACATGACTTGGGCTTCGCATTATGCTAAGGCTGAAGGTCATTGCTATAGGGTATGCTTTCCAGAACACCTGTGTACCTCATTGGATGTGACCTCTTGCCTCGGCCCAGGTCAAGATCCCAGGGAAGAGGAATCTAGTTTGACACCGGGCCCTCCCCACTGCAGGGAGCCTTATTCCCCCTTCCTTCACACAAAAACACAGCCTACTTGTGATCTCAGACGGTCCAACAAATAAATGAAATCATTATTAAAAAAAATACATATTCAGGCATGTTTTATATAGTGATCAAGTGCAATTCTGCAGTGTGGCTCAGGGTTCTTCCATCGGGAGATTTTGGGAACCAGGCCTCTGAGCTTGGAAGGCTGAGCAGCCGGCAACGGCTTCATGTGAGGCATAGGGTTAGGTTTAGGGTTAGGGTTAGGGTTAGGGTTATGTTTAGGTGAGGGTTAGAGTAAGGGTTAGGGTTATGTCTTAGGAACAAGGCATGTCGGAACTGGCCACGCAATACTGGCACACCAAGGGCTGAGTTGAGGGTGGGACTCAGCAGAATCCTCAGGCGATGGAATTTTGGACGGGACAGGCCAAGAGGGTGGAATGCCCTCAGGGGAGCATGCTGGTTTCTATATATCTGAAGGGACTGGATAGCACAGTAGGAAAGGTTCAGTTTCTGCCTGAGAGGCTGAGTCCTTCCTACAGACTGACTTTCCCATCCACAGGAGGACCTGGGTTCAGTCCTCCGGTGGCCAGAGTCTGATCACGTAACCTAGGCTTAGGGTTTGGCTCTTGGAGAATGGCTGACCTGATTTGTCAGGGCAGAATTAGGCTTTCCACGGGACTCAGTTGAGGACGTAGCCCTGGCGGACCATCATATTCCCGGATTGTGGTGTGGGGGTCCTAGGAAGGTGTTGGTAGAATGATCGGACAGGCAGATTTGTCCCGCCCCAAGGGTCTTCCACAGGGCTAAATTTCCCATTATCATAGTGGGCGGCACCCAGAAGCCTGCGATGTGAAGAAGGAATCCCCTACCTAGAGGGCTACCAGGGCAGGCAACCGGGGATAGAAGTCTGAAGAAGCACCCTCGGGTTAGGGTTAGGCCGATGCACATGGGAGGCCCTACCGGCCCTTGCTGAGGGATTATCAAACTCCTGGTTCCCGCTTCAGGTGGGCGCTCCTTGGAGCTGTGTCCCAAGGGGTGCATGCAGATTTCACCTGTTCTACGGATTCAGCTCATTTCTAAAGGGCAAACGTTCCCATTGGGATCTATGGACATTGTGCGGTGCACCTCAGGGTTCCCGCATCTGCAGAGTTCATGGACCAGGCTACTGAGGACAGAAGCTGAGCATGGGACAGGGGCTTTGCATCAGGATTACCGTGAGGGTTATTTCACAAGTGAATGCTGTTGGTAACACCTGGGTGAGTCAGTGGGTTAGGCCACAGCCTTCAGCTCAAGGACATGAGATGAGTCCTGGGATGGAGCCCCACATCGGGCTGTCTCCTCAGCAGGGAGCCTTCCTTCCCTTCCCTGGGCGTGCAACAGTGCCTACATCTTTTCGCTCCCTGCAAAGTGAAAAAGTAAAATCTTGAAGCAATAAATAAACAAATAAATAAATAATAAATATATAAAAGAGAGGGCATGATTTCCTATTGGAATCTAGGTCATTTGTGCGGGGCAGCTCAGGGTTCCCCCATGGGGAGAGTTTGGGAACCAGGCCTTTGAGGACAGAAGACTGAGCACATGACTTGGGCTTCGCATTATGCTAAGGCTGAAGGTCATTGCTATAGTGTATGCTTTCCAGAACACCTGTGTACCTCATTGGATGTGACCTCTTGCCTCGGCCCAGGTCAAGATCCCAGGGAAGAGGAATCTAGTTTGACACCGGGCCCTCCCCACTGCAGGGAGCCTTATTCCCCCTTCCTTCACACAAAAACACAGCCTACTTGTGATCTCAGACGGTCCAACAAATAAATGAAATCATTATTAAAAAAAATACATATTCAGGCATGTTTTATATAGTGATCAAGTGCAATTCTGCAGTGTGGCTCAGGGTTCTTCCATCGGGAGATTTTGGGAACCAGGCCTCTGAGCTTGGAAGGCTGAGCAGCCGGCAACGGCTTCATGTGAGGCATAGGGTTAGGTTTAGGGTTAGGGTTAGGGTTAGGGTTATGTTTAGGTGAGGGTTAGAGTAAGGGTTAGGGTTATGTCTTAGGAACAAGGCATGTCGGAACTGGCCACACAATACTGGCACACCAAGGGCTGAGTTGAGGGTGGGACTCAGCAGAATCCTCAGGCGATGGAATTTTGGACGGGACAGGCCAAGAGGGTGGAATGCCCTCAGGGGAGCATGCTGGTTTCTATATATCTGAAGGGACTGGATAGCACAGTAGGAAAGGTTCAGTTTCTGCCTGAGAGGCTGAGTCCTTCCTACAGACTGACTTTCCCATCCACAGGAGGACCTGGGTTCAGTCCTCCGGTGGCCAGAGTCTGATCACGTAACCTAGGCTTAGGGTTTGGCTCTTGGAGAATGGCTGACCTGATTTGTCAGGGCAGAATTAGGCTTTCCACGGGACTCAGTTGAGGACGTAGCCCTGGCGGACCATCATATTCCCGGATTGTGGTGTGGGGGTCCTAGGAAGGTGTTGGTAGAATGATCGGACAGGCAGATTTCTCCCGCCCCGAGGTTCTTCCACAGGGCTAAATTTCCCATTATCATAGTGGGCGGCACCCAGAAGCCTGCGATGTGAAGAAGGAATCCCCTACCTAGAGGGCTACCAGGGCAGGCAACCGGGGATAGAAGTCTGAAGAAGCACCCTCGGGTTAGGGTTAGGCCGATGCACATGGGAGGCCCTACCGGCCCTTGCTGAGGGATCATCAAACTCCTGGTTCCCGCTTCAGGTGGGCGCTCCTTGGAGCTGTGTCCCAAGGGGTGCATGCAGATTTCACCTGTTCTACGGATTCAGCTCATTTCTAAAGGGCAAACGTTCCCATTGGGATCTATGGACATTGTGCGGTGCACCTCAGGGTTCCCGCATCTGCAGAGTTCATGGACCAGGCTACTGAGGACAGAAGCTGAGCATGGGACAGGGGCTTTGCATCAGGATTACCGTGAAGGTTATTTCACAAGTGAATGCTGTCGGTAACACCTGGGTGAGTCAGTGGGTTAGGCCACAGCCTTCAGCTCAGGACATGAGATGAGTCCTGGGATGGAGCCCCACATCGGGCTGTCTCCTCAGCAGGGAGCCTTCCTTCCCTTCCCTGGGCGTGCAACAGTGCCTACATCTTTTCGCTCCCTGCAAAGTGAAAAAGTAAAATCTTGAAGCAATAAATAAACAAATAAATAAATAATAAATATATAAAAGAGAGGGCATGATTTCCTATTGGAATCTAGGTCATTTATGCGGGGCAGCTCAGGGTTCCCCCATGGGGAGAGTTTGGGAACCAGGCCTTTGAGGACAGAAGACTGAGCACATGACTTGGGCTTCGCATTTGCTAAGGCTGAAGGTCATTGCTATAGGGTATGCTTTCCAGAACACCTGTGTACCTCATTGGATGTGACCTCTTGCCTCGGCCCAGGTCAAGATCCCAGGGAAGAGGAATCTAGTTTGACACCGGGCCCTCCCCACTGCAGGGAGCCTTATTCCCCCTTCCTTCACACAAAAACTCAGCCTACTTGTGATCTCAGACTGTCCAACAAATAAATGAAATCATTATTAAAAAAAATACATATTCAGGCATGTTTTATATAGTGATCAAGTGCAATTCTGCAGTGTGGCTCAGGGTTCTTCCATCGGGAGATTTTGGGAACCAGGCCTCTGAGCTTGGAAGGCTGAGCAGCCGGCAACGGCTTCATGTGAGGCATAGGGTTAGGTTTAGGGTTAGGGTTAGGGTTAGGGTTATGTTTAGGTGAGGGTTAGAGTAAGGGTTAGGGTTATGTCTTAGGAACAAGGCATGTCGGAACTGGCCACACAATACTGGCACACCAAGGGCTGAGTTGAGGGTGGGACTCAGCAGAATCCTCAGGCGATGGAATTTTGGACGGGACAGGCCAAGAGGGTGGAATGCCCTCAGGGGAGCATGCTGGTTTCTATATATCTGAAGGGACTGGATAGCACAGTAGGAAAGGTTCCGTTTCTGCCTGAGAGGCTGAGTCCTTCCTACAGACTGACTTTCCCATCCACAGGAGGACCTGGGTTCAGTCCTCCGGTGGCCAGAGTCTGATCACGTAACCTAGGCTTAGGGTTTGGCTCTTGGAGAATGGCTGACCTGATTTGTCAGGGCAGAATTAGGCTTTCCACGGGACTCAGTTGAGGACGTAGCCCTGGCGGACCATCATATTCCCGGATTGTGGTGTGGGGGTCCTAGGAAGGTGTTGGTAGAATGATCGGACAGGCAGATTTCTCCCGCCCCGAGGGTCTTCCACAGGGCTAAATTTCCCATTATCATAGTGGGCGGCACCCAGAAGCCTGCGATGTGAGAAGCAATCCCCTACCTAGAGGGCTACCAGGGCAGGCAACCGGGGATAGAAGTCTGAAGAAGCACCCTCGGGTTAGGGTTAGGCCGATGCACATGGGAGGCCCTACCGGCCCTTGCTGAGGGATCATCAAACTCCTGATTCCCGCTTCAGGTGGGCGCTCCTTGGAGCTGTGTCCCAAGGGGTGCATGCAGATTTCACCTGTTCTACGGATTCAGCTCATTTCTAAAGGGCAAACGTTCCCATTGGGATCTATGGACATTGTGCGGTGCACCTCAGGGTTCCCGCATCTGCAGAGTTCATGGACCAGGCTACTGAGGACAGAAGCTGAGCATGGGACAGGGGCTTTGCATCAGGATTACCGTGAAGGTTATTTCACAAGTGAATGCTGTTGGTAACACCTGGGTGAGTCAGTGGGTTAGGCCACAGCCTTCAGCTCAGGACATGAGATGAGTCCTGGGATGGAGCCCCACATCGGGCTGTCTCCTCAGCAGGGAGCCTTCCTTCCCTTCTCTGGGCGTGCAACAGTGCCTACATCTTTTCGCTCCCTGCAAAGTGAAAAAGTAAAATCTTGAAGCAATAAATAAACAAATAAATAAATAATAAATATATAAAAGAGAGGGCATGATTTCCTATTGGAATCTAGGTCATTTGTGCGGGGCAGCTCAGGGTTCCCCCATGGGGAGAGTTTGGGAACCAGGCCTTTGAGGACAGAAGACTGAGCACATGACTTGGGCTTCACATTATGCTAAGGCTGAAGGTCATTGCTATAGGGTATGCTTTCCAGAACACCTGTGTACCTCATTGGATGTGACCTCTTGCCTCGGCCCAGGTCAAGATCCCAGGGAAGAGGAATCTAGTTTGACACCGGGCCCTCCCCACTGCAGGGAGCCTTATTCCCCCTTCCTTCACACAAAAACACAGCCTACTTGTGATCTCAGACTGTCCAACAAATAAATGAAATCATTATTAAAAAAAATACATATTCAGGCATGTTTTATATAGTGATCAAGTGCAATTCTGCAGTGTGGCTCAGGGTTCTTCCATCGGGAGATTTTGGGAACCAGGCCTCTGAGCTTGGAAGGCTGAGCAGCTGGCAACGGCTTCATGTGAGGCATAGGGTTAGGTTTAGGGTTAGGGTTAGGGTTAGGGTTATGTTTAGGTGAGGGTTAGAGTAAGGGTTAGGGTTATGTCTTAGGAACAAGGCATGTCGGAACTGGCCACACAATACTGGCACACCAAGGGCTGAGTTGAGGGTGGGACTCAGCAGAATCCTCAGGCGATGGAATTTTGGATGGGACAGGCCAAGAGGGTGGAATGCCCTCAGGGGAGAATGCTGGTTTCTATATATCTGAAGGTACTGGATAGCACAGTAGGAAAGGTTCAGTTTCTGCCTGAGAGGCTGAGTCCTTCCTACAGACTGACTTTCCCATCCACAGGAGGACCTGGGTTCAGTCCTCCGGTGGCCAGAGTCTGATCACGTAACCTAGGCTTAGGGTTTGGCTCTTGGAGAATGGCTGACCTGATTTGTCAGGGCAGAATTAGGCTTTCCAGGGGACTCAGTTGAGGACGTAGCCCTGGCGGACCATCATATTCCCGGATTGTGGTGTGGGGGTCCTAGGAAGGTGTTGGTAGAATGATCGGACAGGCAGATTTGTCCCGCCCCGAGGGTCTTCCACAGGGCTAAATTTCCCATTATCATAGTGGGCGGCACCCAGAAGCCTGCGATGTGAAGAAGGAATCCCCTACCTAGAGGGCTACCAGGGCAGGCAACCGGGGATAGAAGTCTGAAGAAGCACCCTCGGGTTAGGGTTAGGCCGATGCACATGGGAGGCCCTACCGGCCCTTGCTGAGGGATCATCAAACTCCTGGTTCCCGCTTCAGGTGGGCGCTCCTTGGAGCTGTGTCCCAAGGGGTGCATGCAGATTTCACCTGTTCTACGGATTCAGCTCATTTCTAAAGGGCAAACGTTCCCATTGGGATCTATGGACATTGTGCGGTGCACCTCAGGGTTCCCGCATCTGCAGAGTTCATGGACCAGGCTACTGAGGACAGAAGCTGAGCATGGGACAGGGGCTTTGCATCAGGATTACCGTGAGGGTTATTTCACAAGTGAATGCTGTTGGTAACACCTGGGTGAGTCAGTGGGTTAGGCCACTGCCTTCAGCTCAGGACATGAGATGAGTCCTGGGATGGAGCCCCACATCGGGCTGTCTCCTTAGCAGGGAGTCTTCCTTCACTTCTCTGGGCGTGCAACAGTGCCTACATCTTTTCGCTCCCTGCAAAGTGAAAAAGTAAAATCTTGAAGCAATAAATAAACAAATAAATAAATAATAAATATATAAAAGAGAGGGCATGATTTCCTATTGGAATCTAGGTCATTTGTGCGGGGCAGCTCAGGGTTCCCCCATGGGGAGAGTTTGGGAACCAGGCCTTTGAGGACAGAAGACTGAGCACATGACTTGGGCTTCGCATTATGCTAAGGCTGAAGGTCATTGCTATAGGGTATGCTTTCCAGAACACCTGTGTACCTCATTGGATGTGACCTCTTGCCTCGGCCCAGGTCAAGATCCCAGGGAAGAGGAATCTAGTTTGACACCGGGCCTTCCCCACTGCAGGGAGCCTTATTCCCCCTTCCTTCACACAAAAACACAGCCTACTTGTGATCTCAGACGGTCCAACAAATAAATGAAATCATTATTAAAAAAAATACATATTCAGGCATGTTTTATATAGTGATCAAGTGCAATTCAGCAGTGTGGCTCAGGGTTCTTCCATCGGGAGATTTTGGGAACCAGGCCTCTGAGCTTGGAAGGCTGAGCAGCTGGCAACGGCTTCATGTGAGGCATAGGGTTAGGTTTAGGGTTAGGGTTAGGGTTAGGGTTATGTTTAGGTGAGGGTTAGAGTAAGGGTTAGGGTTATGTCTTAGGAACAAGGCATGTCGGAACTGGCCACACAATACTGGCACACCAAGGGCTGAGTTGAGGGTGGGACTCAGCAGAATCCTCAGGCGATGGAATTTTGGACGGGACAGGCCAAGAGGGTGGAATGCCCTCAGGGGAGCATGCTGGTTTCTATATATCTGAAGGGACTGGATAGCACAGTAGGAAAGGTTCAGTTTCTGCCTGAGAGGCTGAGTCCTTCCTACAGACTGACTTTCCCATCCACAGGAGGACCTGGGTTCAGTCCTCCGGTGGCCAGAGTCTGATCACGTAACCTAGGCTTAGGGTTTGGCTCTTGGAGAATGGCTGACCTGATTTGTCAGGGCAGAATTAGGCTTTCCAGGGGACTCAGTTGAGGACGTAGCCCTGGCGGACCATCATATTCCCGGATTGTGGTGTGGGGGTCCTAGGAAGGTGTTGGTAGAATGATCGGACAGGCAGATTTCTCCTGCCCCGAGGGTCTTCCACAGGGCTAAATTTCCCATTATCATAGTGGGCGGCACCCAGAAGCCTGCGATGTGAAGAAGGAATCCCCTACCTAGAGGGCTACCAGGGCAGGCAACCGGGGATAGAAGTCTGAAGAAGCACCCTCGGGTTAGGGTTAGGCCGATGCACATTGGAGGCTCTACCGGCCCTTGCTGAGGGATCATCAAACTCCTGGTTCCCGCTTCAGGTGGGCGCTCCTTGGAGCTGTGTCCCAAGGGGTGCATGCAGATTTCACCTGTTCTACGGATTCAGCTCATTTCTAAAGGGCAAACGTTCCCATTGGGATCTATGGACATTGTGCGGTGCACCTCAGGGTTCCCGCATCTGCAGAGTTCATGGACCAGGCTACTGAGGACAGAAGCTGAGCATGGGACAGGGGCTTTGCATCAGGATTACCGTGAAGGTTATTTCACAAGTGAATGCTGTTGGTAACACCTGGGTGAGTCAGTGGGTTAGGCCACAGCCTTCAGCTCAGGACATGAGATGAGTCCTGGGATGGAGCCCCACATCGGGCTGTCTCCTCAGCAGGGAGCCTTCCTTCCCTTCCCTGGGCGTGCAACAGTGCCTACATCTTTTCGCTCCCTGCAAAGTGAAAAAGTAAAATCTTGAAGCAATAAATAAACAAATAAATAAATAATAAATATATAAAAGAGAGGGCATGATTTCCTATTGGAATCTAGGTCATTTGTGCGGGGCAGCTCAGGGTTCCCCCATGGGGAGAGTTTGGGAACCAGGCCTTTGAGGACAGAAGACTGAGCACATGACTTGGGGTTCGCATTATGCTAAGGCTGAAGGTCATTGCTATAGGGTATGCTTTCCAGAACACCTGTGTACCTCATTGGATGTGACCTCTTGCCTCGGCCCAGGTCAAGATCCCAGGGAAGAGGAATCTAGTTTAACACCGGGCCCTCCCCACTGCAGGGAGCCTTATTCCCCCTTCCTTCACACAAAAACACAGCCTACTTGTGATCTCAGACTGTCCAACAAATAAATGAAATCATTATTAAAAAAAATACATATTCAGGCATGTTTTATATAGTGATCAAGTGCAATTCTGCAGTGTGGCTCAGGGTTCTTCCATCGGGAGATTTTGGGAACCAGGCCTCTGAGCTTGGAAGGCTGAGCAGCCGGCAACGGCTTCATGTGAGGCATAGGGTTAGGTTTAGGGTTAGGGTTAGGGTTAGGGTTATGTTTAGGTGAGGGTTAGAGTAAGGGTTAGGGTTATGTCTTAGGAACAAGGCATGTCGGAACTGGCCACGCAATACTGGCACACCAAGGGCTGAGTTGAGGGTGGGACTCAGCAGAATCCTCAGGCGATGGAATTTTGGACGGGACAGGCCAAGAGGGTGGAATGCCCTCAGGGGAGCATGCTGGTTTCTATATATCTGAAGGGACTGGATAGCACAGTAGGAAAGGTTCAGTTTCTGCCTGAGAGGCTGAGTCCTTCCTACAGACTGACTTTCCCATCCACAGGAGGACCTGGGTTCAGTCCTCCGGTGGCCAGAGTCTGATCACGTAACCTAGGCTTAGGGTTTGGCTCTTGGAGAATGGCTGACCTGATTTGTCAGGGCAGAATTAGGCTTTCCACGGGACTCAGTTGAGGACGTAGCCCTGGCGGACCATCATATTCCCGGATTGTGGTGTGGGGGTCCTAGGAAGGTGTTGGTAGAATGATCGGACAGGCAGATTTCTCCCGCCCTGAGGGTCTTCCACAGGGCTAAATTTCCCATTATCATAGTGGGCGGCACCCAGAAGCCTGCGATGTGAAGAAGGAATCCCCTACCTAGAGGGCTACCAGGGCAGGCAACCGGGGATAGAAGTCTGAAGAAGCACCCTCGGGTTAGGGTTAGGCCGATGCACATGGGAGGCCCTACCGGCCCTTGCTGAGGGATCATCAAACTCCTGGTTCCCGCTTCAGGTGGGCGCTCCTTGGAGCTGTGTCCCAAGGGGTGCATGCAGATTTCACCTGTTCTACGGATTCAGCTCATTTCTAAAGGGCAAACGTTCCCATTGGGATCTATGGACATTGTGCGGTGCACCTCAGGGTTCCCGCATCTGCAGAGTTCATGGACCAGGCTACTGAGGACAGAAGCTGAGCATGGGACAGGGGCTTTGCATCAGGATTACCGTGAAGGTTATTTCACAAGTGAATGCTGTTGGTAACACCTGGGTGAGTCAGTGGGTTAGGCCACAGCCTTCAGCTCAGGACATGAGATGAGTCCTGGGATGGATCCCCACATCGGGCTGTCTCCTCAGCAGGGAGCCTTCCTTCCCTTCTCTGGGCGTGCAACAGTGCCTACATCTTTTCGCTCCCTGCAAAGTGAAAAAGTAAAATTTAGAAGCAATAAATAAAGAAATAAATAAATAATAAATATATAAAAGAGAGGGCATGATTTCCTATTGGAATCTAGGTCATTTGTGCGGGGCAGCTCAGGGTTCCCCCATGGGGAGAGTTTGTGAACCAGGCCTTTGAGGACAGAAGACTGAGCACATGACTTGGGCTTCGCATTATGCTAAGGCTGAAGGTCATTGCTATAGGGTATGCTTTCCAGAACACCTGTGTACCTCATTGGATGTGACCTCTTGCCTCGGGCCAGGTCAAGATCCCAGGGAAGAGGAATCTAGTTTGACACCGGGCCCTCCCCACTGCAGGGAGCCTTATTCCCCCTTCCTTCACACAAAAACACAGCCTACTTGTGATCTCAGACGGTCCAACAAATAAATGAAATCATTATTAAAAAAAATACATATTCAGGCATGTTTTATATAGTGATCAAGTGCAATTCAGCAGTGTGGCTCAGGGTTCTTCCATCGGGAGATTTTGGGAACCAGGCCTCTGAGCTTGGAAGGCTGAGCATCCGGCAACGGCTTCATGTGAGGCATAGGGTTAGGTTTAGGGTTAGGGTTAGGGTTAGGGTTATGTTTAGGTGAGGGTTAGAGTAAGGGTTAGGGTTATGTCTTAGGAACAAGGCATGTCGGAACTGGCCACACAATACTGGCACACCAAGGGCTGAGTTGAGGGTGGGACTCAGCAGAATCCTCAGGCGATGGAATTTTGGACGGGACAGGCCAAGAGGGTGGAATGCCCTCAGGGGAGCATGCTGGTTTCTATATATCTGAAGGGACTGGATAGCACAGTAGGAAAGATTCAGTTTCTGCCTGAGAGGCTGAGTCCTTCCTACAGACTGACTTTCCCATCCACAGGAGGACCTGGGTTCAGTCCTCCGGTGGCCAGAGTCGGATCACGTAACCTAGGCTTAGGGTTTGGCTCTTGGAGAATGGCTGACCTGATTTGTCAGGGCAGAATTAGGCTTTCCACGGGACTCAGTTGAGGACGTAGCCCTGGCGGACCATCATATTCCCGGATTGTGGTGTGGGGGTCCTAGGAAGGTGTTGGTAGAATGATCGGACAGGCAGATTTCTCCCGCCCCGAGGGTCTTCCACAGGGCTAAATTTCCCATTATCATAGTGGGCGGCACCCAGAAGCCTGCGATGTGAAGAAGGAATCCCCTACCTAGAGGGCTACCAGGGCAGGCAACCGGGGATAGAAGTCTGAAGAAGCACCCTCGGGTTAGGGTTAGGCCGATGCACATGGGAGGCCCTACCGGCCCTTGCTGAGGGATCATCAAACTCCTGGTTCCCGCTTCAGGTGGGCGCTCCTTGGAGCTGTGTCCCAAGGGGTGCATGCAGATTTCACCTGTTCTACGGATTCAGCTCATTTCTAAAGGGCAAACGTTCCCATTGGGATCTATGGACATTGTGCGGTGCACCTCAGGGTTCCCGCATCTGCAGAGTTCATGGACCAGGCTACTGAGGACAGAAGCTGAGCATGGGACAGGGGCTTTGCATCAGGATTACCGTGAAGGTTATTTCACAAGTGAATGCTGTTGGTAACACCTGGGTGAGTCAGTGGGTTAGGCCACAGCCTTCAGCTCAGGACATGAGATGAGTCCTGGGACGGAGCCCCACATCGGGCTGTCTCCTCATCAGGGAGCCTTCCTTCCCTTCTCTGGGCGTGCAACAGTGCCTACATCTTTTCGCTCCCTGCAAAGTGAAAAAGTAAAATCTTGAAGCAATAAATAAACAAATAAATAAATAATAAATATATAAAAGAGAGGGCATGATTTCCTATTGGAATCTAGGTCATTTGTGCGGGGCAGCTCAGGGTTCCCCCATGGGGAGAGTTTGGGAACCAGGCCTTTGAGGACAGAAGACTGAGCACATGACTTGGGCTTCGCATTATGCTAAGGCTGAAGGTCATTGCTATAGGGTATGCTTTCCAGAACACCTGTGTACCTCATTGGATGTGACCTCTTGCCTCGGCCCAGGTCAAGATCCCAGGGAAGAGGAATCTAGTTTGACACCGGGCCCTCCCCACTGCAGGGAGCCTTATTCCCCCTTCCTTCACACAAAAACACAGCCTACTTGTGATCTCAGACTGTCCAACAAATAAATGAAATCATTATTAAAAAAAATACATATTCAGGCATGTTTTATATAGTGATCAAGTGCAATTCTGCAGTGTGGCTCAGGGTTCTTCCATCGGGAGATTTTGGGAACCAGGCCTCTGAGCTTGGAAGGCTGAGCAGCCGGCAACGGCTTCATGTGAGGCATAGGGTTAGGTTTAGGGTTAGGGTTAGGGTTAGGGTTATGTTTAGGTGAGGGTTAGAGTAAGGGTTAGGGTTATGTCTTAGGAACAAGGCATGTCAGAACTGGCCACACAATACTGGCACACCAAGGGCTGAGTTGAGGGTGGGACTCAGCAGAATCCTCAGGCGATGGAATTTTGGATGGGACAGGCCAAGAGGGTGGAATGCCCTCAGGGGAGCATGCTGGTTTCTATATATCTGAAGGGACTGGATAGCACAGTAGGAAAGGTTCAGTTTCTGCCTGAGAGGCTGAGTCCTTCCTACAGACTGACTTTCCCATCCACAGGAGGACCTGGGTTCAGTCCTCCGGTGGCCAGAGTCGGATCACGTAACCTAGGCTTAGGGTTTGGCTCTTGGAGAATGGCTGACCTGATTTGTCAGGGCAGAATTAGGCTTTCCACGGGACTCAGTTGAGGACGTAGCCCTGGCGGACCATCATATTCCCGGATTGTGGTGTGGGGGTCCTAGGAAGGTGTTGGTAGAATGATCGGACAGGCAGATTTCTCCCGCCCCGAGGGTCTTCCACAGGGCTAAATTTCCCATTATCATAGTGGGCGGCACCCAGAAGCCTGCGATGTGAAGAAGGAATCCCCTACCTAGAGGGCTACCAGGGCAGGCAACCGGGGATAGAAGTCTGAAGAAGCACCCTCGGGTTAGGGTTAGGCCGATGCACATGGGAGGCCCTACCGGCCCTTGCTGAGGGATCATCAAACTCCTGGTTCCCGCTTCAGGTGGGCGCTCCTTGGAGCTGTGTCCCAAGGGGTGCATGCAGATTTCACCTGTTCTACGGATTCAGCTCATTTCTAAAGGGCAAACGTTCCCATTGGGATCTATGGACATTGTGCGGTGCACCTCAGGGTTCCCGCATCTGCAGAGTTCATGGACCAGGCTACTGAGGACAGAAGCTGAGCATGGGACAGGGGCTTTGCATCAGGATTACCGTGAAGGTTATTTCACAAGTGAATGCTGTTGGTAACACCTGGGTGAGTCAGTGGGTTAGGCCACAGCCTTCAGCTCAGGACATGAGATGAGTCCTGGGACGGAGCCCCACATCGGGCTGTCTCCTCATCAGGGAGCCTTCCTTCCCTTCTCTGGGCGTGCAACAGTGCCTACATCTTTTCGCTCCCTGCAGTGAAAAAGTAAAATCTTGAAGCAATAAATAAACAAATAAATAAATAATAAATATATAAAAGAGAGGGCATGATTTCCTATTGGAATCTAGGTCATTTGTGCGGGGCAGCTCAGGGTTCCCCCATGGGGAGAGTTTGGGAACCAGGCCTTTGAGGACAGAAGACTGAGCACATGACTTGGGCTTCGCATTATGCTAAGGCTGAAGGTCATTGCTATAGGGTATGCTTTCCAGAACACCTGTGTACCTCATTGGATGTGACCTCTTGCCTCGGCCCAGGTCAAGATCCCAGGGAAGAGGAATCTAGTTTGACACCGGGCCCTCCCCACTGCAGGGAGCCTTATTCCCCCTTCCTTCACACAAAAACACAGCCTACTTGTGATCTCAGACTGTCCAACAAATAAATGAAATCATTATTAAAAAAAATACATATTCAGGCATGTTTTATATAGTGATCAAGTGCAATTCTGCAGTGTGGCTCAGGGTTCTTCCATCGGGAGATTTTGGGAACCAGGCCTCTGAGCTTGGAAGGCTGAGCAGCCGGCAACAGCTTCATGTGAGGCATAGGGTTAGGTTTAGGGTTAGGGTTAGGGTTAGGGTTATGTTTAGGTGAGGGTTAGAGTAAGGGTTAGGGTTATGTCTTAGGAACAAGGCATGTCGGAACTGGCCACACAATACTGGCACACCAAGGGCTGAGTTGAGGGTGGGACTCAGCAGAATCCTCAGGCGATGGAATTTTGGATGGGACAGGCCAAGAGGGTGGAATGCCCTCAGGGGAGCATGCTGGTTTCTATATATCTGAAGGTACTGGATAGCACAGTAGGAAAGGTTCAGTTTCTGCCTGAGAGGCTGAGTCCTTCCTACAGACTGACTTTCCCATCCACAGGAGGACCTGGGTTCAGTCCTCCGGTGGCCAGAGTCTGATCACGTAACCTAGGCTTAGGGTTTGGCTCTTGGAGAATGGCTGACCTGATTTGTCAGGGCAGAATTAGGCTTTCCACGGGACTCAGTTGAGGACGTAGCCCTGGCGGACCATCATATTCCCGGATTGTGGTGTGGGGGTCCTAGGAAGGTGTTGGTAGAATGATCGGACAGGCAGATTTCTCCCGCCCCGAGGGTCTTCCACAGGGCTAAATTTCCCATTATCATAGTGGGCGGCACCCAGAAGCCTGCGATGTGAAGAAGGAATCCCCTACCTAGAGGGCTACCAGGGCAGGCAACCGGGGATAGAAGTCTGAAGAAGCACCCTCGGGTTAGGGTTAGGCCGATGCACATGGGAGGCCCTACCGGCCCTTGCTGAGGGATCATCAAACTCCTGGTTCCCGCTTCAGGTGGGCGCTCCTTGGAGCTGTGTCCCAAGGGGTGCATGCAGATTTCACCTGTTCTACGGATTCAGCTCATTTCTAAAGGGCAAACGTTCCCATTGGGATCTATGGACATTGTGCGGTGCACCTCAGGGTTCCCGCATCTGCAGAGTTCATGGACCAGGCTACTGAGGACAGAAGCTGAGCATGGGACAGGGGCTTTGCATCAGGATTACCGTGAAGGTTATTTCACAAGTGAATGCTGTTGGTAACACCTGGGTGAGTCAGTGGGTTAGGCCACTGCCTTCAGCTCAGGACATGAGATGAGTCCTGGGATGGAGCCCCACATCGGGCTGTCTCCTCAGCAGGGAGCCTTCCTTCCCTTCTCTGGGCGTGCAACAGTGCCTACATCTTTTCGCTCCCTGCAAAGTGAAAAAGTAAAATCTTGAAGCAATAAATAAACAAATAAATAAATAATAAATATATAAAAGAGAGGGCATGATTTGCTATTGGAATCTAGGTCATTTGTGCGGGGCAGCTCAGGGTTCCCCCATGGGGAGAGTTTGGGAACCAGGCCTTTGAGGACAGAAGACTGAGCACATGACTTGGGCTTCGCATTATGCTAAGGCTGAAGGTCATTGCTATAGGGTATGCTTTCCAGAACACCTGTGTACCTCATTGGATGTGACCTCTTGCCTCGGCCCAGGTCAAGATCCCAGGGAAGAGGAATCTAGTTTGACACCGGGCCTTCCCCACTGCAGGGAGCCTTATTCCCCCTTCCTTCACACAAAAACACAGCCTACTTGTGATCTCAGACGGTCCAACAAATAAATGAAATCATTATTAAAAAAAATACATATTCAGGCATGTTTTATATAGTGATCAAGTGCAATTCAGCAGTGTGGCTCAGGGTTCTTCCATCGGGAGATTTTGGGAACCAGGCCTCTGAGCTTGGAAGGCTGAGCAGCTGGCAACGGCTTCATGTGAGGCATAGGGTTAGGTTTAGGGTTAGGGTTAGGGTTAGGGTTATGTTTAGGTGAGGGTTAGAGTAAGGGTTAGGGTTATGTCTTAGGAACAAGGCATGTCGGAACTGGCCACACAATACTGGCACACCAAGGGCTGAGTTGAGGGTGGGACTCAGCAGAATCCTCAGGCGATGGAATTTTGGACGGGACAGGCCAAGAGGGTGGAATGCCCTCAGGGGAGCATGCTGGTTTCTATATATCTGAAGGGACTGGATAGCACAGTAGGAAAGGTTCAGTTTCTGCCTGAGAGGCTGAGTCCTTCCTACAGACTGACTTTCCCATCCACAGGAGGACCTGGGTTCAGTCCTCCGGTGGCCAGAGTCTGATCACGTAACCTAGGCTTAGGGTTTGGCTCTTGGAGAATGGCTGACCTGATTTGTCAGGGCAGAATTAGGCTTTCCAGGGGACTCAGTTGAGGACGTAGCCCTGGCGGACCATCATATTCCCGGATTGTGGTGTGGGGGTCCTAGGAAGGTGTTGGTAGAATGATCGGACAGGCAGATTTCTCCCGCCCCGAGGGTCTTCCACAGGGCTAAATTTCCCATTATCATAGTGGGCGGCACCCAGAAGCCTGCGATGTGAAGAAGGAATCCCCTACCTAGAGGGCTACCAGGGCAGGCAACCGGGGATAGAAGTCTGAAGAAGCACCCTCGGGTTAGGGTTAGGCCGATGCACATGGGAGGCCCTACCGGCCCTTGCTGAGGGATCATCAAACTCCTGGTTCCCGCTTCAGGTGGGCGCTCCTTGGAGCTGTGTCCCAAGGGGTGCATGCAGATTTCACCTGTTCTACGGATTCAGCTCATTTCTAAAGGGCAAACGTTCCCATTGGGATCTATGGACATTGTGCGGTGCACCTCAGGGTTCCCGCATCTGCAGAGTTCATGGACCAGGCTACTGAGGACAGAAGCTGAGCATGGGACAGGGGCTTTGCATCAGGATTACCGTGAAGGTTATTTCACAAGTGAATGCTGTTGGTAACACCTGGGTGAGTCAGTGGGTTAGGCCACAGCCTTCAGCTCAGGACATGAGATGAGTCCTGGGATGGAGCCCCACATCGGGCTGTCTCCTCAGCAGGGAGCCTTCCTTCCCTTCCCTGGGCGTGCAACAGTGCCTTCATCTTTTCGCTCCCTGCAAAGTGAAAAAGTAAAATCTTGAAGCAATAAATAAACAAATAAATAAATAATAAATATATAAAAGAGAGGGCATGATTTCCTATTGGAATCTAGGTCATTTGTGCGGGGCAGCTCAGGGTTCCCCCATGGGGAGAGTTTGGGAACCAGGCCTTTGAGGACAGAAGACTGAGCACATGACTTGGGGTTCGCATTATGCTAAGGCTGAAGGTCATTGCTATAGGGTATGCTTTCCAGAACACCTGTGTACCTCATTGGATGTGACCTCTTGCCTCGGCCCAGGTCAAGATCCCAGGGAAGAGGAATCTAGTTTGACACCGGGCCCTCCCCACTGCAGGGAGCCTTATTCCCCCTTCCTTCACACAAAAACACAGCCTACTTGTGATCTCAGACGGTCCAACAAATAAATAAAATCATTATAAATAAATAAATAAATAAATATATTCAGGCATGTTTTATATAGTGATCAAGTGCAATTCTGCAGTGTGGCTCAGGGTTCTTCCATCGGGAGATTTTGGGAACCAGGCCTCTGAGCTTGGAAGGCTGAGCAGCCGGCAACGGCTTCATGTGAGGCATAGGGTTAGGTTTAGGGTTAGGGTTAGGGTTAGGGTTATGTTTAGGTGAGGGTTAGAGTAAGGGTTAGGGTTATGTCTTAGGAACAAGGCATGTCGGAACTGGCCACGCAATACTGGCACACCAAGGGCTGAGTTGAGGGTGGGACTCAGCAGAATCCTCAGGCGATGGAATTTTGGACGGGACAGGCCAAGAGGGTGGAATGCCCTCAGGGGAGCATGCTGGTTTCTATATATCTGAAGGGACTGGATAGCACAGTAGGAAAGGTTCAGTTTCTGCCTGAGAGGCTGAGTCCTTCCTACAGACTGACTTTCCCATCCACAGGAGGACCTGGGTTCAGTCCTCCGGTGGCCAGAGTCTGATCACGTAACCTAGGCTTAGGGTTTGGCTCTTGGAGAATGGCTGACCTGATTTGTCAGGGCAGAATTAGGCTTTCCACGGGACTCAGTTGAGGACGTAGCCCTGGCGGACCATCATATTCCCGGATTGTGGTGTGGGTGTCCTAGGAAGGTGTTGGTAGAATGATCGGACAGGCAGATTTCTCCCGCCCCGAGGGTCTTCCACAGGGCTAAATTTCCCATTATCATAGTGGGCGGCACCCAGAAGCCTGCGATGTGAAGAAGGAATCCCCTACCTAGAGGGCTACCAGGGCAGGCAACCGGGGATAGAAGTCTGAAGAAGCACCCTCGGGTTAGGGTTAGGCCGATGCACATGGGAGGCCCTACCGGCCCTTGCTGAGGGATCATCAAACTCCTGGTTCCCGCTTCAGGTGGGCGCTCCTTGGAGCTGTGTCCCAAGGGGTGCATGCAGATTTCACCTGTTCTACGGATTCAGCTCATTTCTAAAGGGCAAACGTTCCCATTGGGATCTATGGACATTGTGCGGTGCACCTCAGGGTTCCCGCATCTGCAGAGTTCATGGACCAGGCTACTGAGGACAGAAGCTGAGCATGGGACAGGGGCTTTGCATCAGGATTACCGTGAAGGTTATTTCACAAGTGAATGCTGTTGGTAACACCTGGGTGAGTCAGTGGGTTAGGCCACAGCCTTCAGCTCAGGACATGAGATGAGTCCTGGGATGGAGCCCCACATCGGGCTGTCTCCTCAGCAGGGAGCCTTCCTTCCCTTCCCTGGGCGTGCAACAGTGCCTTCATCTTTTCGCTCCCTGCAAAGTGAAAAAGTAAAATCTTGAAGCAATAAATAAACAAATAAATAAATAATAAATATATAAAAGAGAGGGCATGATTTCCTATTGGAATCTAGGTCATTTGTGCGGGGCAGCTCAGGGTTCCCCCATGGGGAGAGTTTGGGAACCAGGCCTTTGAGGACAGAAGACTGAGCACATGACTTGGGGTTCGCATTATGCTAAGGCTGAAGGTCATTGCTATAGGGTATGCTTTCCAGAACACCTGTGTACCTCATTGGATGTGACCTCTTGCCTCGGCCCAGGTCAAGATCCCAGGGAAGAGGAATCTAGTTTGACACCGGGCCCTCCCCACTGCAGGGAGCCTTATTCCCCCTTCCTTCACACAAAAACACAGCCTACTTGTGATCTCAGACGGTCCAACAAATAAATAAAATCATTATAAATAAATAAATAAATAAATATATTCAGGCATGTTTTATATAGTGATCAAGTGCAATTCTGCAGTGTGGCTCAGGGTTCTTCCATCGGGAGATTTTGGGAACCAGGCCTCTGAGCTTGGAAGGCTGAGCAGCCGGCAACGGCTTCATGTGAGGCATAGGGTTAGGTTTAGGGTTAGGGTTAGGGTTAGGGTTATGTTTAGGTGAGGGTTAGAGTAAGGGTTAGGGTTATGTCTTAGGAACAAGGCATGTCGGAACTGGCCACGCAATACTGGCACACCAAGGGCTGAGTTGAGGGTGGGACTCAGCAGAATCCTCAGGCGATGGAATTTTGGACGGGACAGGCCAAGAGGGTGGAATGCCCTCAGGGGAGCATGCTGGTTTCTATATATCTGAAGGGACTGGATAGCACAGTAGGAAAGGTTCAGTTTCTGCCTGAGAGGCTGAGTCCTTCCTACAGACTGACTTTCCCATCCACAGGAGGACCTGTGTTCAGTCCTCCGGTGGCCAGAGTCTGATCACGTAACCTAGGCTTAGGGTTTGGCTCTTGGAGAATGGCTGACCTGATTTGTCAGGGCAGAATTAGGCTTTCCACGGGACTCAGTTGAGGACGTAGCCCTGGCGGACCATCATATTCCCGGATTGTGGTGTGGGTGTCCTAGGAAGGTGTTGGTAGAATGATCGGACAGGCAGATTTCTCCCGCCCCGAGGGTCTTCCACAGGGCTAAATTTCCCATTATCATAGTGGGCGGCACCCAGAAGCCTGCGATGTGAAGAAGGAATCCCCTACCTAGAGGGCTACCAGGGCAGGCAACCGGGGATAGAAGTCTGAAGAAGCACCCTCGGGTTAGGGTTAGGCCGATGCACATGGGAGGCCCTACCGGCCCTTGCTGAGGGATCATCAAACTCCTGGTTCCCGCTTCAGGTGGGCGCTCCTTGGAGCTGTGTCCCAAGGGGTGCATGCAGATTTCACCTGTTCTACGGATTCAGCTCATTTCTAAAGGGCAAACGTTCCCATTGGGATCTATGGACATTGTGCGGTGCACCTCAGGGTTCCCGCATCTGCAGAGTTCATGGACCAGGCTACTGAGGACAGAAGCTGAGCATGGGACAGGGGCTTTGCATCAGGATTACCGTGAAGGTTATTTCACAAGTGAATGCTGTTGGTAACACCTGGGTGAGTCAGTGGGTTAGGCCACTGCCTTCAGCTCAGGACATGAGATGAGTCCTGGGATGGAGCCCCACATCGGGCTGTCTCCTCAGCAGGGAGCCTTCCTTCCCTTCTCTGGGCGTGCAACAGTGCCTACATCTTTTCGCTCCCTGCAAAGTGAAAAAGTAAAATCTTGAAGCAATAAATAAACAAATAAATAAATAATAAATATATAAAAGAGAGGGCATGATTTCCTATTGGAATCTAGGTCATTTGTGCGGGGCAGCTCAGGGTTCCCCCATGGGGAGAGTTTGGGAACCAGGCCTTTGAGGACAGAAGACTGAGCACATGACTTGGGCTTCGCATTATGCTAAGGCTGAAGGTCATTGCTATAGGGTATGCTTTCCAGAAAACCTGTGTACCTCATTGGATGTGACCTCTTGCCTCGGCCCAGGTCAAGATCCCAGGGAAGAGGAATCTAGTTTGACACCGGGCCCTCCCCACTGCAGGGAGCCTTATTCCCCCTTCCTTCACACAAAAACACAGCCTACTTGTGATCTCAGACTGTCCAACAAATAAATGAAATCATTATTAAAAAAAGTACATATTCAGGCATGTTTTATATAGTGATCAAGTGCAATTCTGCAGTGTGGCTCAGGGTTCTTCCATCGGGAGATTTTGGGAACCAGGCCTCTGAGCTTGGAAGGCTGAGCAGCCGGCAACGGCTTCATGTGAGGCATAGGGTTAGGTTTAGGGTTAGGGTTAGGGTTAGGGTTATGTTTAGGTGAGGGTTAGAGTAAGGGTTAGGGTTATGTCTTAGGAACAAGGCATGTCGGAACTGGCCACACAATACTGGCACACCAAGGGCTGAGTTGAGGGTGGGACTCAGCAGAATCCTCAGGCGATGGAATTTTGGATGGGACAGGCCAAGAGGGTGGAATGCCCTCAGGGGAGAATGCTGGTTTCTATATATCTGAAGGTACTGGATAGCACAGTAGGAAAGGTTCAGTTTCTGCCTGAGAGGCTGAGTCCTTCCTACAGACTGACTTTCCCATCCACAGGAGGACCTGGGTTCAGTCCTCCGGTGGCCAGAGTCTGATCACGTAACCTAGGCTTAGGGTTTGGCTCTTGGAGAATGGCTGACCTGATTTGTCAGGGCAGAATTAGGCTTTCCACGGGACTCAGTTGAGGACGTAGCCCTGGCGGACCATCATATTCCCGGATTGTGGTGTGGGTGTCCTAGGAAGGTGTTGGTAGAATGATCGGACAGGCAGATTTCTCCCGCCCCGAGGGTCTTCCACAGGGCTAAATTTCCCATTATCATAGTGGGCGGCACCCAGAAGCCTGCGATGTGAAGAAGGAATCCCCTACCTAGAGGGCTACCAGGGCAGGCAACCGGGGATAGAAGTCTGAAGAAGCACCCTCGGGTTAGGGTTAGGCCGATGCACATGGGAGGCCCTACCGGCCCTTGCTGAGGGATCATCAAACTCCTGGTTCCCGCTTCAGGTGGGCGCTCCTTGGAGCTGTGTCCCAAGGGGTGCATGCAGATTTCACCTGTTCTACGGATTCAGCTCATTTCTAAAGGGCAAACGTTCCCATTGGGATCTATGGACATTGTGCGGTGCACCTCAGGGTTCCCGCATCTGCAGAGTTCATGGACCAGGCTACTGAGGACAGAAGCTGAGCATGGGACAGGGGCTGTGCATCAGGATTACCGTGAAGGTTATTTCACAAGTGAATGCTGTTGGTAACACCTGGGTGAGTCAGTGGGTTAGGCCACTGCCTTCAGCTCAGGACATGAGATGAGTCCTGGGATGGAGCCCCACATCGGGCTGTCTCCTCAGCAGGGAGCCTTCCTTCCCTTCTCTGGGCGTGCAACAGTGCCTACATCTTTTCGCTCCCTGCAAAGTGAAAAAGTAAAATCTTGAAGCAATAAATAAACAAATAAATAAATAATAAATATATAAAAGAGAGGGCATGATTTCCTATTGGAATCTAGGTCATTTGTGCGGGGCAGCTCAGGGTTCCCCCATGGGGAGAGTTTGGGAACCAGGCCTTTGAGGACAGAAGACTGAGCACATGACTTGGGCTTCGCATTATGCTAAGGCTGAAGGTCATTGCTATAGGGTATGCTTTCCAGAACACCTGTGTACCTCATTGGATGTGACCTCTTGCCTCGGCCCAGGTCAAGATCCCAGGGAAGAGGAATCTAGTTTGACACCGGGCCTTCCCCACTGCAGGGAGCCTTATTCCCCCTTCCTTCACACAAAAACACAGCCTACTTGTGATCTCAGACGGTCCAACAAATAAATAAAATCATTATTAAAAAAAATACATATTCAGGCATGTTTTATATAGTGATCAAGTGCAATTCAGCAGTGTGGCTCAGGGTTCTTCCATCGGGAGATTTTGGGAACCAGGCCTCTGAGCTTGGAAGGCTGAGCAGCTGGCAACGGCTTCATGTGAGGCATAGGGTTAGGTTTAGGGTTAGGGTTAGGGTTAGGGTTATGTTTAGGTGAGGGTTAGAGTAAGGGTTAGGGTTATGTCTTAGGAACAAGGCATGTCCGAACTGGCCACACAATACTGGCACACCAAGGGCTGAGTTGAGGGTGGGACTCAGCAGAATCCTCAGGCGATGGAATTTTGGACGGGACAGGCCAAGAGGGTGGAATGCCCTCAGGGGAGCATGCTGGTTTCTATATATCTGAAGGGACTGGATAGCACAGTAGGAAAGGTTCAGTTTCTGCCTGAGAGGCTGAGTCCTTCCTACAGACTGACTTTCCCATCCACAGGAGGACCTGGGTTCAGTCCTCCGGTGGCCAGAGTCTGATCACGTAACCTAGGCTTAGGGTTTGGCTCTTGGAGAATGGCTGACCTGATTTGTCAGGGCAGAATTAGGCTTTCCAGGGGACTCAGTTGAGGACGTAGCCCTGGCGGACCATCATATTCCCGGATTGTGGTGTGGGGGTCCTAGGAAGGTGTTGGTAGAATGATCGGACAGGCAGATTTCTCCCGCCCCGAGGGTCTTCCACAGGGCTAAATTTCCCATTATCATAGTGGGCGGCACCCAGAAGCCTGCGATGTGAAGAAGGAATCCCCTACCTAGAGGGCTACCAGGGCAGGCAACCGGGGATAGAAGTCTGAAGAAGCACCCTCGGGTTAGGGTTAGGCCGATGCACATGGGAGGCCCTACCGGCCCTTGCTGAGGGATCATCAAACTCCTGGTTCCCGCTTCAGGTGGGCGCTCCTTGGAGCTGTGTCCCAAGGGGTGCATGCAGATTTCACCTGTTCTACGGATTCAGCTCATTTCTAAAGGGCAAACGTTCCCATTGGGATCTATGGACATTGTGCGGTGCACCTCAGGGTTCCCGCATCTGCAGAGTTCATGGACCAGGCTACTGAGGACAGAAGCTGAGCATGGGACAGGGGCTTTGCATCAGGATTACCGTGAAGGTTATTTCACAAGTGAATGCTGTTGGTAACACCTGGGTGAGTCAGTGGGTTAGGCCACAGCCTTCAGCTCAGGACATGAGATGAGTCCTGGGATGGAGCCCCACATCGGGCTGTCTCCTCAGCAGGGAGCCTTCCTTCCCTTCCCTGGGCGTGCAACAGTGCCTACATCTTTTCGCTCCCTGCAAAGTGAAAAAGTAAAATCTTGAAGCAATAAATAAACAAATAAATAAATAATAAATATATAAAAGAGAGGGCATGATTTCCTATTGGAATCTAGGTCATTTGTGCGGGGCAGCTCAGGGTTCCCCCATGGGGAGAGTTTGGGAACCAGGCCTTTGAGGACAGAAGACTGAGCACATGACTTGGGGTTCGCATTATGCTAAGGCTGAAGGTCATTGCTATAGGGTATGCTTTCCAGAACACCTGTGTACCTCATTGGATGTGACCTCTTGCCTCGGCCCAGGTCAAGATCCCAGGGAAGAGGAATCTAGTTTGACACCGGGCCCTCCCCACTGCAGGGAGCCTTATTCCCCCTTCCTTCACACAAAAACACAGCCTACTTGTGATCTCAGACGGTCCAACAAATAAATAAAATCATTATAAATAAATAAATAAATAAATATATTCAGGCATGTTTTATATAGTGATCAAGTGCAATTCTGCAGTGTGGCTCAGGGTTCTTCCATCGGGAGATTTTGGGAACCAGGCCTCTGAGCTTGGAAGGCTGAGCAGCCGGCAACGGCTTCATGTGAGGCATAGGGTTAGGTTTAGGGTTAGGGTTAGGGTTAGGGTTATGTTTAGGTGAGGGTTAGAGTAAGGGTTAGGGTTATGTCTTAGGAACAAGGCATGTCGGAACTGGCCACGCAATACTGGCACACCAAGGGCTGAGTTGAGGGTGGGACTCAGCAGAATCCTCAGGCGATGGAATTTTGGACGGGACAGGCCAAGAGGGTGGAATGCCCTCAGGGGAGCATGCTGGTTTCTATATATCTGAAGGGACTGGATAGCACAGTAGGAAAGGTTCAGTTTCTGCCTGAGAGGCTGAGTCCTTCCTACAGACTGACTTTCCCATCCACAGGAGGACCTGGGTTCAGTCCTCCGGTGGCCAGAGTCTGATCACGTAACCTAGGCTTAGGGTTTGGCTCTTGGAGAATGGCTGACCTGATTTGTCAGGGCAGAATTAGGCTTTCCACGGGACTCAGTTGAGGACGTAGCCCTGGCGGACCATCATATTCCCGGATTGTGGTGTGGGTGTCCTAGGAAGGTGTTGGTAGAATGATCGGACAGGCAGATTTCTCCCGCCCCGAGGGTCTTCCACAGGGCTAAATTTCCCATTATCATAGTGGGCGGCACCCAGAAGCCTGCGATGTGAAGAAGGAATCCCCTACCTAGAGGGCTACCAGGGCAGGCAACCGGGGATAGAAGTCTGAAGAAGCACCCTCGGGTTAGGGTTAGGCCGATGCACATGGGAGGCCCTACCGGCCCTTGCTGAGGGATCATCAAACTCCTGGTTCCCGCTTCAGGTGGGCGCTCCTTGGAGCTGTGTCCCAAGGGGTGCATGCAGATTTCACCTGTTCTACGGATTCAGCTCATTTCTAAAGGGCAAACGTTCCCATTGGGATCTATGGACATTGTGCGGTGCACCTCAGGGTTCCCGCATCTGCAGAGTTCATGGACCAGGCTACTGAGGACAGAAGCTGAGCATGGGACAGGGGCTTTGCATCAGGATTACCGTGAAGGTTATTTCACAAGTGAATGCTGTTGGTAACACCTGGGTGAGTCAGTGGGTTAGGCCACTGCCTTCAGCTCAGGACATGAGATGAGTCCTGGGATGGAGCCCCACATCGGGCTGTCTCCTCAGCAGGGAGCCTTCCTTCCCTTCTCTGGGCGTGCAACAGTGCCTACATCTTTTCGCTCCCTGCAAAGTGAAAAAGTAAAATCTTGAAGCAATAAATAAACAAATAAATAAATAATAAATATATAAAAGAGAGGGCATGATTTCCTATTGGAATCTAGGTCATTTGTGCGGGGCAGCTCAGGGTTCCCCCATGGGGAGAGTTTGGGAACCAGGCCTTTGAGGACAGAAGACTGAGCACATGACTTGGGCTTCGCATTATGCTAAGGCTGAAGGTCATTGCTATAGGGTATGCTTTCCAGAAAACCTGTGTACCTCATTGGATGTGACCTCTTGCCTCGGCCCAGGTCAAGATCCCAGGGAAGAGGAATCTAGTTTGACACCGGGCCCTCCCCACTGCAGGGAGCCTTATTCCCCCTTCCTTCACACAAAAACACAGCCTACTTGTGATCTCAGACTGTCCAACAAATAAATGAAATCATTATTAAAAAAAGTACATATTCAGGCATGTTTTATATAGTGATCAAGTGCAATTCTGCAGTGTGGCTCAGGGTTCTTCCATCGGGAGATTTTGGGAACCAGGCCTCTGAGCTTGGAAGGCTGAGCAGCCGGCAACGGCTTCATGTGAGGCATAGGGTTAGGTTTAGGGTTAGGGTTAGGGTTAGGGTTATGTTTAGGTGAGGGTTAGAGTAAGGGTTAGGGTTATGTCTTAGGAACAAGGCATGTCGGAACTGGCCACACAATACTGGCACACCAAGGGCTGAGTTGAGGGTGGGACTCAGCAGAATCCTCAGGCGATGGAATTTTGGATGGGACAGGCCAAGAGGGTGGAATGCCCTCAGGGGAGAATGCTGGTTTCTATATATCTGAAGGTACTGGATAGCACAGTAGGAAAGGTTCAGTTTCTGCCTGAGAGGCTGAGTCCTTCCTACAGACTGACTTTCCCATCCACAGGAGGACCTGGGTTCAGTCCTCCGGTGGCCAGAGTCTGATCACGTAACCTAGGCTTAGGGTTTGGCTCTTGGAGAATGGCTGACCTGATTTGTCAGGGCAGAATTAGGCTTTCCACGGGACTCAGTTGAGGACGTAGCCCTGGCGGACCATCATATTCCCGGATTGTGGTGTGGGGGTCCTAGGAAGGTGTTGGTAGAATGATCGGACAGGCAGATTTCTCCCGCCCCGAGGGTCTTCCACAGGGCTAAATTTCCCATTATCATAGTGGGCGGCACCCAGAAGCCTGCGATGTGAAGAAGGAATCCCCTACCTAGAGGGCTACCAGGGCAGGCAACCGGGGATAGAAGTCTGAAGAAGCACCCTCGGGTTAGGGTTAGGCCGATGCACATGGGAGGCCCTACCGGCCCTTGCTGAGGGATCATCAAACTCCTGGTTCCCGCTTCAGGTGGGCGCTCCTTGGAGCTGTGTCCCAAGGGGTGCATGCAGATTTCACCTGTTCTACGGATTCAGCTCATTTCTAAAGGGCAAACGTTCCCATTGGGATCTATGGACATTGTGCGGTGCACCTCAGGGTTCCCGCATCTGCAGAGTTCATGGACCAGGCTACTGAGGACAGAAGCTGAGCATGGGACAGGGGCTTTGCATCAGGATTACCGTGAAGGTTATTTCACAAGTGAATGCTGTTGGTAACACCTGGGTGAGTCAGTGGGTTAGGCCACTGCCTTCAGCTCAGGACATGAGATGAGTCCTGGGATGGAGCCCCACATCGGGCTGTCTCCTCAGCAGGGAGTCTTCCTTCACTTCTCTGGGCGTGCAACAGTGCCTACATCTTTTCGCTCCCTGCAAAGTGAAAAAGTAAAATCTTGAAGCAATAAACAAATAAATAAATAATAAATATATAAAAGAGAGGGCATGATTTCCTATTGGAATCTAGGTCATTTGTGCGGGGCAGCTCAGGGTTCCCCCATGGGGAGAGTTTGTGAACCAGGCCTTTGAGGACAGAAGACTGAGCACATGACTTGGGCTTCGCATTATGCTAAGGCTGAAGGTCATTGCTATAGGGTATGCTTTCCAGAACACCTGTGTACCTCATTGGATGTGACCTCTTGCCTCGGCCCAGGTCAAGATCCCAGGGAAGAGGAATCTAGTTTGACACCGGGCCTTCCCCACTGCAGGGAGCCTTATTCCCCCTTCCTTCACACAAAAACACAGCCTACTTGTGATCTCAGACGGTCCAACAAATAAATGAAATCATTATTAAAAAAAATACATATTCAGGCATGGTTTATATAGTGATCAAGTGCAATTCAGCAGTGTGGCTCAGGGTTCTTCCATCGGGAAATTTTGGGAACCAGGCCTCTGAGCTTGGAAGGCTGAGCAGCCGGCAACGGCTTCATGTGAGGCATAGGGTTAGGTTTAGGGTTATGGTTAGGGTTAGGGTTATGTTTAGGTGAGGGTTAGAGTAAGGGTTAGGGTTATGTCTTAGGAACAAGGCATGTCGGAACTGGCCACACAATACTGGCACACCAAGGGCTGAGTTGAGGGTGGGACTCAGCAGAATCCTCAGGCGATGGAATTTTGGACGGGACAGGCCAAGAGGGTGGAATGCCCTCAGGGGAGAATGCTGGTCTCTATATATCTGAAGGTACTGGATAGCACAGTAGGAAAGGTTCAGTTTCTGCCTGAGAGGCTGAGTCCTTCCTACAGACTGACTTTCCCATCCACAGGAGGACCTGGGTTCAGTCCTCCGGTGGCCAGAGTCTGATCACGTAACCTAGGCTTAGGGTTTGGCTCTTGGAGAATGGCTGACCTGATTTGTCAGGGCAGAATTAGGCTTTCCACGGGACTCAGTTGAGGACGTAGCCCTGGCGGACCATCATATTCCCGGATTGTGGTGTGGGGGTCCTAGGAAGGTGTTGGTAGAATGATCGGACAGGCAGATTTCTCCCGCCCCGAGGGTCTTCCACAGGGCTAAATTTCCCATTATCATAGTGGGCGGCACCCAGAAGCCTGCGATGTGAAGAAGGAATCCCCTACCTAGAGGGCTACCAGGGCAGGCAACCGGGGATAGAAGTCTGAAGAAGCACCCTCGGGTTAGGGTTAGGCCGATGCACATGGGAGGCCCTACCGGCCCTTGCTGAGGGATCATCAAACTCCTGGTTCCCGCTTCAGGTGGGCGCTCCTTGGAGCTGTGTCCCAAGGGGTGCATGCAGATTTCACCTGTTCTACGGATTCAGCTCATTTCTAAAGGGCAAACGTTCCCATTGGGATCTATGGACATTGTGCGGTGCACCTCAGGGTTCCCGCATCTGCAGAGTTCATGGACCAGGCTACTGAGGACAGAAGCTGAGCATGGGACAGGGGCTTTGCATCAGGATTACCGTGAAGGTTATTTCACAAGTGAATGCTGTCGGTAACACCTGGGTGAGTCAGTGGGTTAGGCCACAGCCTTCAGCTCAGGACATGAGATGAGTCCTGGGATGGAGCCCCACATCGGGCTGTCTCCTCAGCAGGGAGCCTTCCTTCCCTTCTCTGGGCGTGCAAGAGTGCCTACATCTTTTCGCTCCCTGCAAAGTGAAAAAGTAAAATCTTGAAGCAATAAATAAAGAAATAAATAAATAATAAATATATAAAAGAGAGGGCATGATTTCCTATTGGAATCTAGGTCATTTGTGCGGGGCAGCTCAGGGTTCCCCCATGGGGAGAGTTTGTGAACCAGGCCTTTGAGGACAGAAGACTGAGCACATGACTTGGGCTTCGCATTATGCTAAGGCTGAAGGTCATTGCTATAGGGTATGCTTTCCAGAACACCTGTGTACCTCATTGGATGTGACCTCTTGCCTCGGCCCAGGTCAAGATCCCAGGGAAGAGGAATCTAGTTTGACACCGGGCCCTCCCCACTGCAGGGAGCCTTATTCCCCCTTCCTTCACACAAAAACACAGCCTACTTGTGATCTCAGACTGTCCAACAAATAAATGAAATCATTATTAAAAAAAATACATATTCAGGCATGTTTTATATAGTGATCAAGTGCAATTCTGCAGTGTGGCTCAGGGTTCTTCCATCGGGAGATTTTGGGAACCAGGCCTCTGAGCTTGGAAGGCTGAGCAGCCGGCAACCGCTTCATGTGAGGCATAGGGTTAGGTTTAGGGTTAGGGTTAGGGTTAGGGTTATGTTTAGGTGAGGGTTAGAGTAAGGGTTAGGGTTATGTCTTAGGAACAAGGCATGTCGGAACTGGCCACACAATACTGGCACACCAAGGGCTGAGTTGAGGGTGGGACTCAGCAGAATCCTCAGGCGATGGAATTTTGGATGGGACAGGCCAAGAGGGTGGAATGCCCTCAGGGGAGAATGCTGGTTTCTATATATCTGAAGGGACTGGATAGCACAGTAGGAAAGGTTCAGTTTCTGCCTGAGAGGCTGAGTCCTTCCTACAGACTGACTTTCCCATCCACAGGAGGACCTGGGTTCAGTCCTCCGGTGGCCAGAGTCTGATCACGTAACCTAGGCTTAGGGTTTGGCTCTTGGAGAATGGCTGACCTGATTTGTCAGGGCAGAATTAGGCTTTCCACGGGACTCAGTTGAGGACGTAGCCCTGGCGGACCATCATATTCCCGGATTGTGGTGTGGGGGTCCTAGGAAGGTGTTGGTAGAATGATCGGACAGGCAGATTTCTCCCGCCCCGAGGGTCTTCCACAGGGCTAAATTTCCCATTATCATAGTGGGCGGCACCCAGAAGCCTGCGATGTGAAGAAGGAATCCCCTACCTAGAGGGCTACCAGGGCAGGCAACCGGGGATAGAAGTCTGAAGAAGCACCCTCGGGTTAGGGTTAGGCCGATGCACATGGGAGGCCCTACCGGCCCTTGCTGAGGGATCATCAAACTCCTGGTTCCCGCTTCAGGTGGGCGCTCCTTGGAGCTGTGTCCCAAGGGGTGCATGCAGATTTCACCTGTTCTACGGATTCAGCTCATTTCTAAAGGGCAAACGTTCCCATTGGGATCTATGGACATTGTGCGGTGCACCTCAGGGTTCCCGCATCTGCAGAGTTCATGGACCAGGCTACTGAGGACAGAAGCTGAGCATGGGACAGGGGCTTTGCATCAGGATTACCGTGAAGTTTATTTCACAAGTGAATGCTGTTGGTAACACCTGGGTGAGTCAGTGGGTTAGGCCACTGCCTTCAGCTCAGGACATGAGATGAGTCCTGGGATGGAGCCCCACATCGGGCTGTCTCCTCAGCAGGGAGTCTTCCTTCACTTCTCTGGGCGTGCAACAGTGCCTACATCTTTTCACTCCCTGCAAAGTGAAAAAGTAAAATCTTGAAGCAATAAACAAATAAATAAATAATAAATATATAAAAGAGAGGGCATGATTTCCTATTGGAATCTAGGTCATTTGTGCGGGGCAGCTCAGGGTTCCCCCATGGGGAGAGTTTGGGAACCAGGCCTTTGAGGACAGAAGACTGAGCACATGACTTGGGCTTCGCATTATGCTAAGGCTGAAGGTCATTGCTATAGGGTATGCTTTCCAGAACACCTGTGTACCTCATTGGATGTGACCTCTTGCCTCGGCCCAGGTCAAGATCCCAGGGAAGAGGAATCTAGTTTGACACCGGGCCTTCCCCACTGCAGGGAGCCTTATTCCCCCTTCCTTCACACAAAAACACAGCCTACTTGTGATCTCAGACGGTCCAACAAATAAATGAAATCATTATTAAAAAAAATACATATTCAGGCATGTTTTATATAGTGATCAAGTGCAATTCAGCAGTGTGGCTCAGGGTTCTTCCATCGGGAGATTTTGGGAACCAGGCCTCTGAGCTTGGAAGGCTGAGCAGCCGGCAACGGCTTCATGTGAGGCATAGGGTTAGGTTTAGGGTTATGGTTAGGGTTAGGGTTATGTTTAGGTGAGGGTTAGAGTAAGGGTTAGGGTTATGTCTTAGGAACAAGGCATGTCCGAACTGGCCACACAATACTGGCACACCAAGGGCTGAGTTGAGGGTGGGACTCAGCAGAATCCTCAGGCGATGGAATTTTGGACGGGACAGGCCAAGAGGGTGGAATGCCCTCAGGGGAGCATGCTGGTTTCTATATATCTGAAGGGACTGGATAGCACAGTAGGAAAGGTTCAGTTTCTGCCTGAGAGGCTGAGTCCTTCCTACAGACTGACTTTCCCATCCACAGGAGGACCTGGGTTCAGTCCTCCGGTGGCCAGAGTCTGATCACGTAACCTAGGCTTAGGGTTTGGCTCTTGGAGAATGGCTGACCTGATTTGTCAGGGCAGAATTAGGCTTTCCACGGGACTCAGTTGAGGACGTAGCCCTGGCGGACCATCATATTCCCGGATTGTGGTGTGGGGGTCCTAGGAAGGTGTTGGTAGAATGATCGGACAGGCAGATTTCTCCCGCCCCGAGGGTCTTCCACAGGGCTAAATTTCCCATTATCATAGTGGGCGGCACCCAGAAGCCTGCGATGTGAAGAAGGAATCCCCTACCTAGAGGGCTACCAGGGCAGGCAACCGGGGATAGAAGTCTGAAGAAGCACCCTCGGGTTAGGGTTAGGCCAATGCACATGGGAGGCCCTACAGGCCCTTGCTGAGGGATCATCAAACTCCTGGTTCCCGCTTCAGGTGGGCGCTCCTTGGAGCTGTGTCCCAAGGGGTGCATGCAGATTTCACCTGTTCTACGGATTCAGCTCATTTCTAAAGGGCAAACGTTCCCATTGGGATCTATGGACATTGTGCGGTGCACCTCAGGGTTCCCGCATCTGCAGAGTTCATGGACCAGGCTACTGAGGACAGAAGCTGAGCATGGGACAGGGGCTTTGCATCAGGATTACCGTGAAGGTTATTTCACAAGTGAATGCTGTTGGTAACACCTGGGTGAGTCAGTGGGTTAGGCCACTGCCTTCAGCTCAGGACATGAGATGAGTCCTGGGATGGAGCCCCACATCGGGCTGTCTCCTCAGCAGGGAGCCTTCCTTCCCTTCTCTGGGCGTGCAACAGTGCCTACATCTTTTCGCTCCCTGCAAAGTGAAAAAGTAAAATCTTGAAGCAATAAATAAACAAATAAATAAATAATAAATATATAAAAGAGAGGGCATGATTTCCTATTGGAATCTAGGTCATTTGTGCGGGGCAGCTCAGGGTTCCCCCATGGGGAGAGTTTGGGAACCAGGCCTTTGAGGACAGAAGACTGAGCACATGACTTGGGCTTCGCATTATGCTAAGGCTGAAGGTCATTGCTATAGGGTATGCTTTCCAGAAAACCTGTGTACCTCATTGGATGTGACCTCTTGCCTCGGCCCAGGTCAAGATCCCAGGGAAGAGGAATCTAGTTTGACACCGGGCCCTCCCCACTGCAGGGAGCCTTATTCCCCCTTCCTTCACACAAAAACACAGCCTACTTGTGATCTCAGACTGTCCAACAAATAAATGAAATCATTATTAAAAAAAGTACATATTCAGGCATGTTTTATATAGTGATCAAGTGCAATTCTGCAGTGTGGCTCAGGGTTCTTCCATCGGGAGATTTTGGGAACCAGGCCTCTGAGCTTGGAAGGCTGAGCAGCCGGCAACGGCTTCATGTGAGGCATAGGGTTAGGTTTAGGGTTAGGGTTAGGGTTAGGGTTATGTTTAGGTGAGGGTTAGAGTAAGGGTTAGGGTTATGTCTTAGGAACAAGGCATGTCGGAACTGGCCACACAATACTGGCACACCAAGGGCTGAGTTGAGGGTGGGACTCAGCAGAATCCTCAGGCGATGGAATTTTGGATGGGACAGGCCAAGAGGGTGGAATGCCCTCAGGGGAGAATGCTGGTTTCTATATATCTGAAGGTACTGGATAGCACAGTAGGAAAGGTTCAGTTTCTGCCTGAGAGGCTGAGTCCTTCCTACAGACTGACTTTCCCATCCACAGGAGGACCTGGGTTCAGTCCTCCGGTGGCCAGAGTCTGATCACGTAACCTAGGCTTAGGGTTTGGCTCTTGGAGAATGGCTGACCTGATTTGTCAGGGCAGAATTAGGCTTTCCACGGGACTCAGTTGAGGACGTAGCCCTGGCGGACCATCATATTCCCGGATTGTGGTGTGGGGGTCCTAGGAAGGTGTTGGTAGAATGATCGGACAGGCAGATTTGTCCCGCCCCGAGGGTCTTCCACAGGGCTAAATTTCCCATTATCATAGTGGGCGGCACCCAGAAGCCTGCGATGTGAAGAAGGAATCCCCTACCTAGAGGGCTACCAGGGCAGGCAACCGGGGATAGAAGTCTGAAGAAGCACCCTCGGGTTAGGGTTAGGCCGATGCACATGGGAGGCCCTACCGGCCCTTGCTGAGGGATCATCAAACTCCTGGTTCCCGCTTCAGGTGGGCGCTCCTTGGAGCTGTGTCCCAAGGGGTGCATGCAGATTTCACCTGTTCTACGGATTCAGCTCATTTCTAAAGGGCAAACGTTCCCATTGGGATCTATGGACATTGTGCGGTGCACCTCAGGGTTCCCGCATCTGCAGAGTTCATGGACCAGGCTACTGAGGACAGAAGCTGAGCATGGGACAGGGGCTTTGCATCAGGATTACCGTGAAGGTTATTTCACAAGTGAATGCTGTTGGTAACACCTGGGTGAGTCAGTGGGTTAGGCCACTGCCTTCAGCTCAGGACATGAGATGAGTCCTGGGATGGAGCCCCACATCGGGCTGTCTCCTCAGCAGGGAGTCTTCCTTCACTTCTCTGGGCGTGCAACAGTGCCTACATCTTTTCGCTCCCTGCAAAGTGAAAAAGTAAAATCTTGAAGCAATAAACAAATAAATAAATAATAAATATATAAAAGAGAGGGCATGATTTCCTATTGGAATCTAGGTCATTTGTGCGGGGCAGCTCAGGGTTCCCCCATGGGGAGAGTTTGGGAACCAGGCCTTTGAGGACAGAAGACTGAGCACATGACTTGGGCTTCGCATTATGCTAAGGCTGAAGGTCATTGCTATAGGGTATGCTTTCCAGAACACCTGTGTACCTCATTGGATGTGACCTCTTGCCTCGGCCCAGGTCAAGATCCCAGGGAAGAGGAATCTAGTTTGACACCGGGCCTTCCCCACTGCAGGGAGCCTTATTCCCCCTTCCTTCACACAAAAACACAGCCTACTTGTGATCTCAGACGGTCCAACAAATAAATGAAATCATTATTAAAAAAAATACATATTCAGGCATGGTTTATATAGTGATCAAGTGCAATTCAGCAGTGTGGCTCAGGGTTCTTCCATCGGGAAATTTTGGGAACCAGGCCTCTGAGCTTGGAAGGCTGAGCAGCCGGCAACGGCTTCATGTGAGGCATAGGGTTAGGTTTAGGGTTATGGTTAGGGTTAGGGTTATGTTTAGGTGAGGGTTAGAGTAAGGGTTAGGGTTATGTCTTAGGAACAAGGCATGTCGGAACTGGCCACACAATACTGGCACACCAAGGGCTGAGTTGAGGGTGGGACTCAGCAGAATCCTCAGGCGATGGAATTTTGGACGGGACAGGCCAAGAGGGTGGAATGCCCTCAGGGGAGAATGCTGGTTTCTATATATCTGAAGGTACTGGATAGCACAGTAGGAAAGGTTCAGTTTCTGCCTGAGAGGCTGAGTCCTTCCTACAGACTGACTTTCCCATCCACAGGAGGACCTGGGTTCAGTCCTCCGGTGGCCAGAGTCTGATCACGTAACCTAGGCTTAGGGTTTGGCTCTTGGAGAATGGCTGACCTGATTTGTCAGGGCAGAATTAGGCTTTCCACGGGACTCAGTTGAGGACGTAGCCCTGGCGGACCATCATATTCCCGGATTGTGGTGTGGGGGTCCTAGGAAGGTGTTGGTAGAATGATCGGACAGGCAGATTTCTCCCGCCCCGAGGGTCTTCCACAGGGCTAAATTTCCCATTATCATAGTGGGCGGCACCCAGAAGCCTGCGATGTGAAGAAGGAATCCCCTACCTAGAGGGCTACCAGGGCAGGCAACCGGGGATAGAAGTCTGAAGAAGCACCCTCGGGTTAGGGTTAGGCCGATGCACATGGGAGGCCCTACCGGCCCTTGCTGAGGGATCATCAAACTCCTGGTTCCCGCTTCAGGTGGGCGCTCCTTGGAGCTGTGTCCCAAGGGGTGCATGCAGATTTCACCTGTTCTACGGATTCAGCTCATTTCTAAAGGGCAAACGTTCCCATTGGGATCTATGGACATTGTGCGGTGCACCTCAGGGTTCCCGCATCTGCAGAGTTCATGGACCAGGCTACTGAGGACAGAAGCTGAGCATGGGACAGGGGCTTTGCATCAGGATTACCGTGAAGGTTATTTCACAAGTGAATGCTGTCGGTAACACCTGGGTGAGTCAGTGGGTTAGGCCACAGCCTTCAGCTCAGGACATGAGATGAGTCCTGGGATGGAGCCCCACATCGGGCTGTCTCCTCAGCAGGGAGCCTTCCTTCCCTTCTCTGGGCGTGCAAGAGTGCCTACATCTTTTCGCTCCCTGCAAAGTGAAAAAGTAAAATCTTGAAGCAATAAATAAAGAAATAAATAAATAATAAATATATAAAAGAGAGGGCATGATTTCCTATTGGAATCTAGGTCATTTGTGCGGGGCAGCTCAGGGTTCCCCCATGGGGAGAGTTTGTGAACCAGGCCTTTGAGGACAGAAGACTGAGCACATGACTTGGGCTTCGCATTATGCTAAGGCTGAAGGTCATTGCTATAGGGTATGCTTTCCAGAACACCTGTGTACCTCATTGGATGTGACCTCTTGCCTCGGCCCAGGTCAAGATCCCAGGGAAGAGGAATCTAGTTTGACACCGGGCCCTCCCCACTGCAGGGAGCCTTATTCCCCCTTCCTTCACACAAAAACACAGCCTACTTGTGATCTCAGACTGTCCAACAAATAAATGAAATCATTATTAAAAAAAATACATATTCAGGCATGTTTTATATAGTGATCAAGTGCAATTCTGCAGTGTGGCTCAGGGTTCTTCCATCGGGAGATTTTGGGAACCAGGCCTCTGAGCTTGGAAGGCTGAGCAGCCGGCAACCGCTTCATGTGAGGCATAGGGTTAGGTTTAGGGTTAGGGTTAGGGTTAGGGTTATGTTTAGGTGAGGGTTAGAGTAAGGGTTAGGGTTATGTCTTAGGAACAAGGCATGTCGGAACTGGCCACACAATACTGGCACACCAAGGGCTGAGTTGAGGGTGGGACTCAGCAGAATCCTCAGGCGATGGAATTTTGGATGGGACAGGCCAAGAGGGTGGAATGCCCTCAGGGGAGAATGCTGGTTTCTATATATCTGAAGGTACTGGATAGCACAGTAGGAAAGGTTCAGTTTCTGCCTGAGAGGCTGAGTCCTTCCTACAGACTGACTTTCCCATCCACAGGAGGACCTGGGTTCAGTCCTCCGGTGGCCAGAGTCTGATCACGTAACCTAGGCTTAGGGTTTGGCTCTTGGAGAATGGCTGACCTGATTTGTCAGGGCAGAATTAGTCTTTCCACGGGACTCAGTTGAGGACGTAGCCCTGGCGGACCATCATATTCCCGGATTGTGGTGTGGGGGTCCTAGGAAGGTGTTGGTAGAATGATCGGACAGGCAGATTTCTCCCGCCCCGAGGGTCTTCCACAGGGCTAAATTTCCCATTATCATAGTGGGCGGCACCCAGAAGCCTGCGATGTGAAGAAGGAATCCCCTACCTAGAGGGCTACCAGGGCAGGCAACCGGGGATAGAAGTCTGAAGAAGCACCCTCGGGTTAGGGTTAGGCCGATGCACATGGGAGGCCCTACCGGCCCTTGCTGAGGGATCATCAAACTCCTGGTTCCCGCTTCAGGTGGGCGCTCCTTGGAGCTGTGTCCCAAGGGGTGCATGCAGATTTCACCTGTTCTACGGATTCAGCTCATTTCTAAAGGGCAAACGTTCCCATTGGGATCTATGGACATTGTGCGGTGCACCTCAGGGTTCCCGCATCTGCAGAGTTCATGGACCAGGCTACTGAGGACAGAAGCTGAGCATGGGACAGGGGCTTTGCATCAGGATTACCGTGAAGGTTATTTCACAAGTGAATGCTGTTGGTAACACCTGGGTGAGTCAGTGGGTTAGGCCACAGCCTTCAGCTCAGGACATGAGATGAGTCCTGGGATGGAGCCCCACATCGGGCTGTCTCCTCAGCAGGGAGTCTTCCTTCACTTCTCTGGGCGTGCAACAGTGCCTACATCTTTTCACTCCCTGCAAAGTGAAAAAGTAAAATCTTGAAGCAATAAACAAATAAATAAATAATAAATATATAAAAGAGAGGGCATGATTTCCTATTGGAATCTAGGTCATTTGTGCGGGGCAGCTCAGGGTTCCCCCATGGGGAGAGTTTGGGAACCAGGCCTTTGAGGACAGAAGACTGAGCACATGACTTGGGCTTCGCATTATGCTAAGGCTGAAGGTCATTGCTATAGGGTATGCTTTCCAGAACACCTGTGTACCTCATTGGATGTGACCTCTTGCCTCGGCCCAGGTCAAGATCCCAGGGAAGAGGAATCTAGTTTGACACCGGGCCTTCCCCACTGCAGGGAGCCTTATTCCCCCTTCCTTCACACAAAAACACAGCCTACTTGTGATCTCAGACGGTCCAACAAATAAATGAAATCATTATTAAAAAAAATACATATTCAGGCATGTTTTATATAGTGATCAAGTGCAATTCAGCAGTGTGGCTCAGGGTTCTTCCATCGGGAGATTTTGGGAACCAGGCCTCTGAGCTTGGAAGGCTGAGCAGCCGGCAACGGCTTCATGTGAGGCATAGGGTTAGGTTTAGGGTTATGGTTAGGGTTAGGGTTATGTTTAGGTGAGGGTTAGAGTAAGGGTTAGGGTTATGTCTTAGGAACAAGGCATGTCCGAACTGGCCACACAATACTGGCACACCAAGGGCTGAGTTGAGGGTGGGACTCAGCAGAATCCTCAGGCGATGGAATTTTGGACGGGACAGGCCAAGAGGGTGGAATGCCCTCAGGGGAGCATGCTGGTTTCTATATATCTGAAGGGACTGGATAGCACAGTAGGAAAGGTTCAGTTTCTGCCTGAGAGGCTGAGTCCTTCCTACAGACTGACTTTCCCATCCACAGGAGGACCTGGGTTCAGTCCTCCGGTGGCCAGAGTCTGATCACGTAACCTAGGCTTAGGGTTTGGCTCTTGGAGAATGGCTGACCTGATTTGTCAGGGCAGAATTAGGCTTTCCACGGGACTCAGTTGAGGACGTAGCCCTGGCGGACCATCATATTCCCGGATTGTGGTGTGGGGGTCCTAGGAAGGTGTTGGTAGAATGATCGGACAGGCAGATTTGTCCCGCCCCGAGGGTCTTCCACAGGGCTAAATTTCCCATTATCATAGTGGGCGGCACCCAGAAGCCTGCGATGTGAAGAAGGAATCCCCTACCTAGAGGGCTACCAGGGCAGGCAACCGGGGATAGAAGTCTGAAGAAGCACCCTCGGGTTAGGGTTAGGCCGATGCACATGGGAGGCCCTACCGGCCCTTGCTGAGGGATCATCAAACTCCTGGTTCCCGCTTCAGGTGGGCGCTCCTTGGAGCTGTGTCCCAAGGGGTGCATGCAGATTTCACCTGTTCTACGGATTCAGCTCATTTCTAAAGGGCAAACGTTCCCATTGGGATCTATGGACATTGTGCGGTGCACCTCAGGGTTCCCGCATCTGCAGAGTTCATGGACCAGGCTACTGAGGACAGAAGCTGAGCATGGGACAGGGGCTTTGCATCAGGATTACCGTGAAGGTTATTTCACAAGTGAATGCTGTTGGTAACACCTGGGTGAGTCAGTGGGTTAGGCCACTGCCTTCAGCTCAGGACATGAGATGAGTCCTGGGATGGAGCCCCACATCGGGCTGTCTCCTCAGCAGGGAGCCTTCCTTCCCTTCTCTGGGCGTGCAACAGTGCCTACATCTTTTCGCTCCCTGCAAAGTGAAAAAGTAAAATCTTGAAGCAATAAATAAACAAATAAATAAATAATAAATATATAAAATAGAGGGCATGATTTGCTATTGGAATCTAGGTCATTTGTGCGGGGCAGCTCAGGGTTCCCCCATGGGGAGAGTTTGGGAACCAGGCCTTTGAGGACAGAAGACTGAGCACATGACTTGGGCTTCGCATTATGCTAAGGCTGAAGGTCATTGCTATAGGGTATGCTTTCCAGAACACCTGTGTACCTCATTGGATGTGACCTCTTGCCTCGGCCCAGGTCAAGATCCCAGGGAAGAGGAATCTAGTTTGACACCGGGCCCTCCCCACTGCAGGGAGCCTTATTCCCCCTTCCTTCACACAAAAACACAGCCTACTTGTGATCTCAGACTGTCCAACAAATAAATGAAATCATTATTAAAAAAAATACATATTCAGGCATGTTTTATATAGTGATCAAGTGCAATTCTGCAGTGTGGCTCAGGGTTCTTCCATCGGGAGATTTTGGGAACCAGGCCTCTGAGCTTGGAAGGCTGAGCAGCCGGCAACGGCTTCATGTGAGGCATAGGGTTAGGTTTAGGGTTAGGGTTAGGGTTAGGGTTATGTTTAGGTGAGGGTTAGAGTAAGGGTTAGGGTTATGTCTTAGGAACAAGGCATGTCGGAACTGGCCACGCAATACTGGCACACCAAGGGCTGAGTTGAGGGTGGGACTCAGCAGAATCCTCAGGCGATGGAATTTTGGACGGGACAGGCCAAGAGGGTGGAATGCCCTCAGGGGAGCATGCTGGTTTCTATATATCTGAAGGGACTGGATAGCACAGTAGGAAAGGTTCAGTTTCTGCCTGAGAGGCTGAGTCCTTCCTACAGACTGACTTTCCCATCCACAGGAGGACCTGGGTTCAGTCCTCCGGTGGCCAGAGTCTGATCACGTAACCTAGGCTTAGGGTTTGGCTCTTGGAGAATGGCTGACCTGATTTGTCAGGGCAGAATTAGGCTTTCCACGGGACTCAGTTGAGGACGTAGCCCTGGCGGACCATCATATTCCCGGATTGTGGTGTGGGGGTCCTAGGAAGGTGTTGGTAGAATGATCGGACAGGCAGATTTCTCCCGCCCCGAGGGTCTTCCACAGGGCTAAATTTCCCATTATCATAGTGGGCGGCACCCAGAAGCCTGCGATGTGAAGAAGGAATCCCCTACCTAGAGGGCTACCAGGGCAGGCAACCGGGGATAGAAGTCTGAAGAAGCACCCTCGGGTTAGGGTTAGGCCGATGCACATGGGAGGCCCTACCGGCCCTTGCTGAGGGATCATCAAACTCCTGGTTCCCGCTTCAGGTGGGCGCTCCTTGGAGCTGTGTCCCAAGGGGTGCATGCAGATTTCACCTGTTCTACGGATTCAGCTCATTTCTAAAGGGCAAACGTTCCCATTGGCATCTATGGACATTGTGCGGTGCACCTCAGGGTTCCCGCATCTGCAGAGTTCATGGACCAGGCTACTGAGGACAGAAGCTGAGCATGGGACAGGGGCTTTGCATCAGGATTACCGTGAAGGTTATTTCACAAGTGAATGCTGTCGGTAACACCTGGGTGAGTCAGTGGGTTAGGCCACAGCCTTCAGCTCAGGACATGAGATGAGTCCTGGGATGGAGCCCCACATCGGGCTGTCTCCTCAGCAGGGAGCCTTCCTTCCCTTCTCTGGGCGTGCAAGAGTGCCTACATCTTTTCGCTCCCTGCAAAGTGAAAAAGTAAAATCTTGAAGCAATAAATAAAGAAATAAATAAATAATAAATATATAAAAGAGAGGGCATGATTTCCTATTGGAATCTAGGTCATTTGTGCGGGGCAGCTCAGGGTTCCCCCATGGGGAGAGTTTGTGAACCAGGCCTTTGAGGACAGAAGACTGAGCACATGACTTGGGCTTCGCATTATGCTAAGGCTGAAGGTCATTGCTATAGGGTATGCTTTCCAGAACACCTGTGTACCTCATTGGATGTGACCTCTTGCCTCGGCCCAGGTCAAGATCCCAGGGAAGAGGAATCTAGTTTGACACCGGGCCCTCCCCACTGCAGGGAGCCTTATTCCCCCTTCCTTCACACAAAAACACAGCCTACTTGTGATCTCAGACTGTCCAACAAATAAATGAAATCATTATTAAAAAAAATACATATTCAGGCATGTTTTATATAGTGATCAAGTGCAATTCTGCAGTGTGGCTCAGGGTTCTTCCATCGGGAGATTTTGGGAACCAGGCCTCTGAGCTTGGAAGGCTGAGCAGCCGGCAACCGCTTCATGTGAGGCATAGGGTTAGGTTTAGGGTTAGGGTTAGGGTTAGGGTTATGTTTAGGTGAGGGTTAGAGTAAGGGTTAGGGTTATGTCTTAGGAACAAGGCATGTCGGAACTGGCCACACAATACTGGCACACCAAGGGCTGAGTTGAGGGTGGGACTCAGCAGAATCCTCAGGCGATGGAATTTTGGATGGGACAGGCCAAGAGGGTGGAATGCCCTCAGGGGAGAATGCTGGTTTCTATATATCTGAAGGTACTGGATAGCACAGTAGGAAAGGTTCAGTTTCTGCCTGAGAGGCTGAGTCCTTCCTACAGACTGACTTTCCCATCCACAGGAGGACCTGGGTTCAGTCCTCCGGTGGCCAGAGTCTGATCACGTAACCTAGGCTTAGGGTTTGGCTCTTGGAGAATGGCTGACCTGATTTGTCAGGGCAGAATTAGGCTTTCCACGGGACTCAGTTGAGGACGTAGCCCTGGCGGACCATCATATTCCCGGATTGTGGTGTGGGGGTCCTAGGAAGGTGTTGGTAGAATGATCGGACAGGCAGATTTCTCCCGCCCCGAGGGTCTTCCACAGGGCTAAATTTCCCATTATCATAGTGGGCGGCACCCAGAAGCCTGCGATGTGAAGAAGGAATCCCCTACCTAGAGGGCTACCAGGGCAGGCAACCGGGGATAGAAGTCTGAAGAAGCACCCTCGGGTTAGGGTTAGGCCGATGCACATGGGAGGCCCTACCGGCCCTTGCTGAGGGATCATCAAACTCCTGGTTCCCGCTTCAGGTGGGCGCTCCTTGGAGCTGTGTCCCAAGGGGTGCATGCAGATTTCACCTGTTCTACGGATTCAGCTCATTTCTAAAGGGCAAACGTTCCCATTGGGATCTATGGACATTGTGCGGTGCACCTCAGGGTTCCCGCATCTGCAGAGTTCATGGACCAGGCTACTGAGGACAGAAGCTGAGCATGGGACAGGGGCTTTGCATCAGGATTACCGTGAAGGTTATTTCACAAGTGAATGCTGTTGGTAACACCTGGGTGAGTCAGTGGGTTAGGCCACAGCCTTCAGCTCAGGACATGAGATGAGTCCTGGGATGGAGCCCCACATCGGGCTGTCTCCTCAGCAGGGAGCCTTCCTTCCCTTCTCTGGGCGTGCAACAGTGCCTACATCTTTTCGCTCCCTGCAAAGTGAAAAAGTAAAATCTTGAAGCAATAAATAAACAAATAAATAAATAATAAATATATAAAAGAGAGGGCATGATTTCCTATTGGAATCTAGGTCATTTGTGCGGGGCAGCTCAGGGTTCCCCCATGGGGAGAGTTTGGGAACCAGGCCTTTGAGGACAGAAGACTGAGCACATGACTTGGGCTTCGCATTATGCTAAGGCTGAAGGTCATCGCTATAGGGTATGCTTTCCAGAACACCTGTGTACCTCATTGGATGTGACCTCTTGCCTCGGCCCAGGTCAAGATCCCAGGGAAGAGGAATCTAGTTTGACACCGGGCCCTCCCCACTGCAGGGAGCCTTATTCCCCCTTCCTTCACACAAAAACACAGCCTACTTGTGATCTCAGACGGTCCAACAAATAAATGAAATCATTATTAAAAAAAATACATATTCAGGCATGTTTTATATAGTGATCAATTGCAATTCTGCAGTGTGGCTTAGGGTTCTTCCATCGGGAGATTTTGGGAACCAGGCCTCTGAGCTTGGAAGGCTGAGCAGCCGGCAACGGCTTCATGTGAGGCATAGGGTTAGGTTTAGGGTTAGGGTTAGGGTTAGGGTTATGTTTAGGTGAGGGTTAGAGTAAGGGTTAGGGTTATGTCTTAGGAACAAGGCATGTCGGAACTGGCCACACAATACTGGCACACCAAGGGCTGAGTTGAGGGTGGGACTCAGCAGAATCCTCAGGCGATGGAATTTTGGACGGGACAGGCCAAGAGGGTGGAATGCCCTCAGGGGAGCATGCTGGTTTCTATATATCTGAAGGGACTGGATAGCACAGTAGGAAAGGTTCAGTTTCTGCCTGAGAGGCTGAGTCCTTCCTACAGACTGACTTTCCCATCCACAGGAGGACCTGGGTTCAGTCCTCCGGTGGCCAGAGTCTGATCACGTAACCTAGGCTTAGGGTTTGGCTCTTGGAGAATGGCAGACCTGATTTGTCAGGGCAGAATTAGGCTTTCCACGGGACTCAGTTGAGGACGTAGCCCTGGCGGACCATCATATTCCCGGATTGTGGTGTGGGGGTCCTAGGAAGGTGTTGGTAGAATGATCGGACAGGCAGATTTCTCCCGCCCCGAGGGTCTTCCACAGGGCTAAATTTCCCATTATCATAGTGGGCGGCACCCAGAAGCCTGCGATGTGAAGAAGGAATCCCCTACCTAGAGGGCTACCAGGGCAGGCAACCGGGGATAGAAGTCTGAAGAAGCACCCTCGGGTTAGGGTTAGGCCGATGCACATGGGAGGCCCTACCGGCCCTTGCTGAGGGATCATCAAACTCCTGGTTCCCGCTTCAGGTGGGCGCTCCTTGGAGCTGTGTCCCAAGGGGTGCATGCAGATTTCACCTGTTCTACGGATTCAGCTCATTTCTAAAGGGCAAACGTTCCCATTGGGATCTATGGACATTGTGCGGTGCACCTCAGGGTTCCCGCATCTGCAGAGTTCATGGACCAGGCTACTGAGGACAGAAGCTGAGCATGGGACAGGGGCTTTGCATCAGGATTACCGTGAAGGTTATTTCACAAGTGAATGCTGTTGGTAACACCTGGGTGAGTCAGTGGGTTAGGCCACAGCCTTCAGCTCAGGACATGAGATGAGTCCTGGGATGGAGCCCCACATCGGGCTGTCTCCTCAGCAGGGAGCCTTCCTTCCCTTCTCTGGGCGTGCAACAGTGCCTACATCTTTTCGCTCCCTGCAAAGTGAAAAAGTAAAATCTTGAAGCAATAAATAAACAAATAAATAAATAATAAATATATAAAAGAGAGGGCATGATTTCCTATTGGAATCTAGGTCATTTGTGCGGGGCAGCTCAGGGTTCCCCCATGGGGAGAGTTTGGGAACCAGGCCTTTGAGGACAGAAGACTGAGCACATGACTTGGGCTTCGCATTATGCTAAGGCTGAAGGTCATTGCTATAGGGTATGCTTTCCAGAACACCTGTGTACCTCATTGGATGTGACCTCTTGCCTCGGCCCAGGTCAAGATCCCAGGGAAGAGGAATCTAGTTTGACACCGGGCCCTCCCCACTGCAGGGAGCCTTATTCCCCCTTCCTTCACACAAAAACACAGCCTACTTGTGATCTCAGACTGTCCAACAAATAAATGAAATCATTATTAAAAAAAATACATATTCAGGCATGTTTTATATAGTGATCAAGTGCAATTCTGCAGTGTGGCTCAGGGTTCTTCCATCGGGAGATTTTGGGAACCAGGCCTCTGAGCTTGGAAGGCTGAGCAGCCGGCAACGGCTTCATGTGAGGCATAGGGTTAGGTTTAGGGTTAGGGTTAGGGTTAGGGTTATGTTTAGGTGAGGGTTAGAGTAAGGGTTAGGGTTATGTCTTAGGAACAAGGCATGTCGGAACTGGCCACGCAATACTGGCACACCAAGGGCTGAGTTGAGGGTGGGACTCAGCAGAATCCTCAGGCGATGGAATTTTGGACGGGACAGGCCAAGAGGGTGGAATGCCCTCAGGGGAGCATGCTGGTTTCTATATATCTGAAGGGACTGGATAGCACAGTAGGAAAGGTTCAGTTTCTGCCTGAGAGGCTGAGTCCTTCCTACAGACTGACTTTCCCATCCACAGGAGGACCTGGGTTCAGTCCTCCGGTGGCCAGAGTCTGATCACGTAACCTAGGCTTAGGGTTTGGCTCTTGGAGAATGGCTGACCTGATTTGTCAGGGCAGAATTAGGCTTTCCACGGGACTCAGTTGAGGACGTAGCCCTGGCGGACCATCATATTCCCGGATTGTGGTGTGGGGGTCCTAGGAAGGTGTTGGTAGAATGATCGGACAGGCAGATTTGTCCCGCCCCGAGGGTCTTCCACAGGGCTAAATTTCCCATTATCATAGTGGGCGGCACCCAGAAGCCTGCGATGTGAAGAAGGAATCCCCTACCTAGAGGGCTACCAGGGCAGGCAACCGGGGATAGAAGTCTGAAGAAGCACCCTCGGGTTAGGGTTAGGCCGATGCACATGGGAGGCCCTACCGGCCCTTGCTGAGGGATCATCAAACTCCTGGTTCCCGCTTCAGGTGGGCGCTCCTTGGAGCTGTGTCCCAAGGGGTGCATGCAGATTTCACCTGTTCTACGGATTCAGCTCATTTCTAAAGGGCAAACGTTCCCATTGGGATCTATGGACATTGTGCGGTGCACCTCAGGGTTCCCGCATCTGCAGAGTTCATGGACCAGGCTACTGAGGACAGAAGCTGAGCATGGGACAGGGGCTTTGCATCAGGATTACCGTGAAGGTTATTTCACAAGTGAATGCTGTTGGTAACACCTGGGTGAGTCAGTGGGTTAGGCCACAGCCTTCAGCTCAGGACATGAGATGAGTCCTGGGATGGAGCCCCACATCGGGCTGTCTCCTCAGCAGGGAGCCTTCCTTCCCTTCTCTGGGCGTGCAACAGTGCCTACATCTTTTCGCTCCCTGCAAAGTGAAAAAGTAAAATCTTGAAGCAATAAATAAACAAATAAATAAATAATAAATATATAAAAGAGAGGGCATGATTTCCTATTGGAATCTAGGTCATTTGTGCGGGGCAGCTCAGGGTTCCCCCATGGGGAGAGTTTGGGAACCAGGCCTTTGAGGACAGAAGACTGAGCACATGACTTGGGCTTCGCATTATGCTAAGGCTGAAGGTCATTGCTATAGGGTATGCTTTCCAGAACACCTGTGTACCTCATTGGATGTGACCTCTTGCCTCGGCCCAGGTCAAGATCCCAGGGAAGAGGAATCTAGTTTGACACCGGGCCCTCCCCACTGCAGGGAGCCTTATTCCCCCTTCCTTCACACAAAAACACAGCCTACTTGTGATCTCAGACGGTCCAACAAATAAATGAAATCATTATTAAAAAAAATACATATTCAGGCATGTTTTATATAGTGATCAAGTGCAATTCTGCAGTGTGGCTCAGGGTTCTTCCATCGGGAGATTTTGGGAACCAGGCCTCTGAGCTTGGAAGGCTGAGCAGCCGGCAACGGCTTCATGTGAGGCATAGGGTTAGGTTTAGGGTTAGGGTTAGGGTTAGGGTTATGTTTAGGTGAGGGTTAGAGTAAGGGTTAGGGTTATGTCTTAGGAACAAGGCATGTCGGAACTGGCCACACAATACTGGCACACCAAGGGCTGAGTTGAGGGTGGGACTCAGCAGAATCCTCAGGCGATGGAATTTTGGACGGGACAGGCCAAGAGGGTGGAATGCCCTCAGGGGAGCATGCTGGTTTCTATATATCTGAAGGTACTGGATAGCACAGTAGGAAAGGTTCAGTTTCTGCCTGAGAGGCTGAGTCCTTCCTACAGACTGACTTTCCCATCCACAGGAGGACCTGGGTTCAGTCCTCCGGTGGCCAGAGTCTGATCACGTAACCTAGGCTTAGGGTTTGGCTCTTGGAGAATGGCTGACCTGATTTGTCAGGGCAGAATTAGGCTTTCCACGGGTCTCAGTTGAGGACCTAGCCCTGGCGGACCATCATATTCCCGGATTGTGGTGTGGGGGTCCTAGGAAGGTGTTGGTAGAATGATCGGACAGGCAGATTTCTCCCGCCCCGAGGGTCTTCCACAGGGCTAAATTTCCCATTATCATAGTGGGCGGCACCCAGAAGCCTGCGATGTGAAGAAGGAATCCCCTACCTAGAGGGCTACCAGGGCAGGCAACCGGGGATAGAAGTCTGAAGAAGCACCCTCGGGTTAGGGTTAGGCCGATGCACATGGGAGGCCCTACCGGCCCTTGCTGAGGGATCATCAAACTCCTGGTTCCCGCTTCAGGTGGGCGCTCCTTGGAGCTGTGTCCCAAGGGGTGCATGCAGATTTCACCTGTTCTACGGATTCAGCTCATTTCTAAAGGGCAAACGTTCCCATTGGGATCTATGGACATTGTGCGGTGCACCTCAGGGTTCCCGCATCTGCAGAGTTCATGGACCAGGCTACTGAGGACAGAAGCTGAGCATGGGACAGGGGCTTTGCATCAGGATTACCGTGAAGGTTATTTCACAAGTGAATGCTGTTGGTAACACCTGGGTGAGTCAGTGGGTTAGGCCACTGCCTTCAGCTCAGGACATGAGATGAGTCCTGGGATGGAGCCCCACATCGGGCTGTCTCCTCAGCAGGGAGTCTTCCTTCACTTCTCTGGGCGTGCAACAGTGCCTACATCTTTTCACTCCCTGCAAAGTGAAAAAGTAAAATCTTGAAGCAATAAACAAATAAATAAATAATAAATATATAAAAGAGAGGGCATGATTTCCTATTGGAATCTAGGTCATTTGTGCGGGGCAGCTCAGGGTTCCCCCATGGGGAGAGTTTGGGAACCAGGCCTTTGAGGACAGAAGACTGAGCACATGACTTGGGCTTCGCATTATGCTAAGGCTGAAGGTCATTGCTATAGGGTATGCTTTCCAGAACACCTGTGTACCTCATTGGATGTGACCTCTTGCCTCGGCCCAGGTCAAGATCCCAGGGAAGAGGAATCTAGTTTGACACCGGGCCTTCCCCACTGCAGGGAGCCTTATTCCCCCTTCCTTCACACAAAAACACAGCCTACTTGTGATCTCAGACGGTCCAACAAATAAATGAAATCATTATTAAAAAAAATACATATTCAGGCATGTTTTATATAGTGATCAAGTGCAATTCAGCAGTGTGGCTCAGGGTTCTTCCATCGGGAGATTTTGGGAACCAGGCCTCTGAGCTTGGAAGGCTGAGCAGCCGGCAACGGCTTCATGTGAGGCATAGGGTTAGGTTTAGGGTTATGGTTAGGGTTAGGGTTATGTTTAGGTGAGGGTTAGAGTAAGGGTTAGGGTTATGTCTTAGGAACAAGGCATGTCGGAACTGGCCACACAATACTGGCACACCAAGGGCTGAGTTGAGGGTGGGACTCAGCAGAATCCTCAGGCGATGGAATTTTGGACGGGACAGGCCAAGAGGGTGGAATGCCCTCAGGGGAGCATGCTGGTTTCTATATATCTGAAGGGACTGGATAGCACAGTAGGAAAGGTTCAGTTTCTGCCTGAGAGGCTGAGTCCTTCCTACAGACTGACTTTCCCATCCACAGGAGGACCTGGGTTCAGTCCTCCGGTGGCCAGAGTCTGATCACGTAACCTAGGCTTAGGGTTTGGCTCTTGGAGAATGGCTGACCTGATTTGTCAGGGCAGAATTAGGCTTTCCACGGGACTCAGTTGAGGACGTAGCCCTGGCGGACCATCATATTCCCGGATTGTGGTGTGGGGGTCCTAGGAAGGTGTTGGTAGAATGATCGGACAGGCAGATTTCTCCCGCCCCGAGGGTCTTCCACAGGGCTAAATTTCCCATTATCATAGTGGGCGGCACCCAGAAGCCTGCGATGTGAAGAAGGAATCCCCTACCTAGAGGGCTACCAGGGCAGGCAACCGGGGATAGAAGTCTGAAGAAGCACCCTCGGGTTAGGGTTAGGCCGATGCACATGGGAGGCCCTACCGGCCCTTGCTGAGGGATCATCAAACTCCTGGTTCCCGCTTCAGGTGGGCGCTCCTTGGAGCTGTGTCCCAAGGGGTGCATGCAGATTTCACCTGTTCTACGGATTCAGCTCATTTCTAAAGGGCAAACGTTCCCATTGGGATCTATGGACATTGTGCGGTGCACCTCAGGGTTCCCGCATCTGCAGAGTTCATGGACCAGGCTACTGAGGACAGAAGCTGAGCATGGGACAGGGGCTTTGCATCAGGATTACCGTGAAGGTTATTTCACAAGTGAATGCTGTTGGTAACACCTGGGTGAGTCAGTGGGTTAGGCCACAGCCTTCAGCTCAGGACATGAGATGAGTCCTGGGATGGAGCCCCACATCGGGCTGTCTCCTCAGCAGGGAGCCTTCCTTCCCTTCTCTGGGCGTGCAACAGTGCCTACATCTTTTCGCTCCCTGCAAAGTGAAAAAGTAAAATCTTGAAGCAATAAATAAACAAATAAATAAATAATAAATATATAAAAGAGAGGGCATGATTTCCTATTGGAATCTAGGTCATTTGTGCGGGGCAGCTCAGGGTTCCCCCATGGGGAGAGTTTGGGAACCAGGCCTTTGAGGACAGAAGACTGAGCACATGACTTGGGCTTCGCATTATGCTAAGGCTGAAGGTCATCGCTATAGGGTATGCTTTCCAGAACACCTGTGTACCTCATTGGATGTGACCTCTTGCCTCGGCCCAGGTCAAGATCCCAGGGAAGAGGAATCTAGTTTGACACCGGGCCCTCCCCACTGCAGGGAGCCTTATTCCCCCTTCCTTCACACAAAAACACAGCCTACTTGTGATCTCAGACGGTCCAACAAATAAATGAAATCATTATTAAAAAAAATACATATTCAGGCATGTTTTATATAGTGATCAATTGCAATTCTGCAGTGTGGCTTAGGGTTCTTCCATCGGGAGATTTTGGGAACCAGGCCTCTGAGCTTGGAAGGCTGAGCAGCCGGCAACGGCTTCATGTGAGGCATAGGGTTAGGTTTAGGGTTAGGGTTAGGGTTAGGGTTATGTTTAGGTGAGGGTTAGAGTAAGGGTTAGGGTTATGTCTTAGGAACAAGGCATGTCGGAACTGGCCACACAATACTGGCACACCAAGGGCTGAGTTGAGGGTGGGACTCAGCAGAATCCTCAGGCGATGGAATTTTGGACGGGACAGGCCAAGAGGGTGGAATGCCCTCAGGGGAGCATGCTGGTTTCTATATATCTGAAGGGACTGGATAGCACAGTAGGAAAGGTTCAGTTTCTGCCTGAGAGGCTGAGTCCTTCCTACAGACTGACTTTCCCATCCACAGGAGGACCTGGGTTCAGTCCTCCGGTGGCCAGAGTCTGATCACGTAACCTAGGCTTAGGGTTTGGCTCTTGGAGAATGGCAGACCTGATTTGTCAGGGCAGAATTAGGCTTTCCACGGGACTCAGTTGAGGACGTAGCCCTGGCGGACCATCATATTCCCGGATTGTGGTGTGGGGGTCCTAGGAAGGTGTTGGTAGAATGATCGGACAGGCAGATTTCTCCCGCCCCGAGGGTCTTCCACAGGGCTAAATTTCCCATTATCATAGTGGGCGGCACCCAGAAGCCTGCGATGTGAAGAAGGAATCCCCTACCTAGAGGGCTACCAGGGCAGGCAACCGGGGATAGAAGTCTGAAGAAGCACCCTCGGGTTAGGGTTAGGCCGATGCACATGGGAGGCCCTACCGGCCCTTGCTGAGGGATCATCAAACTCCTGGTTCCCGCTTCAGGTGGGCGCTCCTTGGAGCTGTGTCCCAAGGGGTGCATGCAGATTTCACCTGTTCTACGGATTCAGCTCATTTCTAAAGGGCAAACGTTCCCATTGGGATCTATGGACATTGTGCGGTGCACCTCAGGGTTCCCGCATCTGCAGAGTTCATGGACCAGGCTACTGAGGACAGAAGCTGAGCATGGGACAGGGGCTTTGCATCAGGATTACCGTGAAGGTTATTTCACAAGTGAATGCTGTTGGTAACACCTGGGTGAGTCAGTGGGTTAGGCCACAGCCTTCAGCTCAGGACATGAGATGAGTCCTGGGATGGAGCCCCACATCGGGCTGTCTCCTCAGCAGGGAGCCTTCCTTCCCTTCTCTGGGCGTGCAACAGTGCCTACATCTTTTCGCTCCCTGCAAAGTGAAAAAGTAAAATCTTGAAGCAATAAATAAACAAATAAATAAATAATAAATATATAAAAGAGAGGGCATGATTTCCTATTGGAATCTAGGTCATTTGTGCGGGGCAGCTCAGGGTTCCCCCATGGGGAGAGTTTGGGAACCAGGCCTTTGAGGACAGAAGACTGAGCACATGACTTGGGCTTCGCATTATGCTAAGGCTGAAGGTCATTGCTATAGGGTATGCTTTCCAGAACACCTGTGTACCTCATTGGATGTGACCTCTTGCCTCGGCCCAGGTCAAGATCCCAGGGAAGAGGAATCTAGTTTGACACCGGGCCCTCCCCACTGCAGGGAGCCTTATTCCCCCTTCCTTCACACAAAAACACAGCCTACTTGTGATCTCAGACTGTCCAACAAATAAATGAAATCATTATTAAAAAAAATACATATTCAGGCATGTTTTATATAGTGATCAAGTGCAATTCTGCAGTGTGGCTCAGGGTTCTTCCATCGGGAGATTTTGGGAACCAGGCCTCTGAGCTTGGAAGGCTGAGCAGCCGGCAACGGCTTCATGTGAGGCATAGGGTTAGGTTTAGGGTTATGGTTAGGGTTAGGGTTATGTTTAGTTGAGGGTTAGAGTAAGGGTTAGGGTTATGTCTTAGGAACAAGGCATGTCGGAACTGGCCACACAATACTGGCACACCAAGGGCTGAGTTGAGGGTGGGACTCAGCAGAATCCTCAGGCGATGGAATTTTGGACGGGACAGGCCAAGAGGGTGGAATGCCCTCAGGGGAGAATGCTGGTTTCTATATATCTGAAGGTACTGGATAGCACAGTAGGAAAGGTTCAGTTTCTGCCTGAGAGGCTGAGTCCTTCCTACAGACTGACTTTCCCATCCACAGGAGGACCTGGGTTCAGTCCTCCGGTGGCCAGAGTCTGATCACGTAACCTAGGCTTAGGGTTTGGCTCTTGGAGAATGGCTGACCTGATTTGTCAGGGCAGAATTAGGCTTTCCACGGGACTCAGTTGAGGACGTAGCCCTGGCGGACCATCATATTCCCGGATTGTGGTGTGGGGGTCCTAGGAAGGTGTTGGTAGAATGATCGGACAGGCAGATTTGTCCCGCCCCGAGGGTCTTCCACAGGGCTAAATTTCCCATTATCATAGTGGGCGGCACCCAGAAGCCTGCGATGTGAAGAAGGAATCCCCTACCTAGAGGGCTACCAGGGCAGGCAACCGGGGATAGAAGTCTGAAGAAGCACCCTCAGGTTAGGGTTAGGCCGATGCACATGGGAGGCCCTACCGGCCCTTGCTGAGGGATCATCAAACTCCTGGTTCCCGCTTCAGGTGGGCGCTCCTTGGAGCTGTGTCCCAAGGGGTGCATGCAGATTTCACCTGTTCTACGTATTCAGCTCATTTCTAAAGGGCAAACGTTCCCATTGGGATCTATGGACATTGTGCGGTGCACCTCAGGGTTCCCGCATCTGCCGAGTTCATGGACCAGGCTACTGAGGACAGAAGCTGAGCATGGGACAGGGGCTTTGCATCAGGATTACCGTGAAGGTTATTTCACAAGTGAATGCTGTTGGTAACACCTGGGTGAGTCAGTGGGTTAGGCCACTGCCTTCAGCTCAGGACATGAGATGAGTCCTGGGATGGAGCCCCACATCGGGCTGTCTCCTCAGCAGGGAGTCTTCCTTCACTTCTCTGGGCGTGCAACAGTGCCTACATCTTTTCGCTCCCTGCAAAGTGAAAAAGTAAAATCTTGAAGCAATAAACAAATAAATAAATAATAAATATATAAAAGAGAGGGCATGATTTCCTATTGGAATCTAGGTCATTTGTGCGGGGCAGCTCAGGGTTCCCCCATGGGGAGAGTTTGGGAACCAGGCCTTTGAGGACAGAAGACTGAGCACATGACTTGGGCTTCGCATTATGCTAAGGCTGAAGGTCATTGCTATAGGGTATGCTTTCCAGAACACCTGTGTACCTCATTGGATGTGACCTCTTGCCTCGGCCCAGGTCAAGATCCCAGGGAAGAGGAATCTAGTTTGACACCGGGCCCTCCCCACTGCAGGGAGCCTTATTCCCCCTTCCTTCACACAAAAACACAGCCTACTTGTGATCTCAGACGGTCCAACAAATAAATGAAATCATTATTAAAAAAAATACATATTCAGGCATGTTTTATATAGTGATCAAGTGCAATTCTGCAGTGTGGCTCAGGGTTCTTCCATCGGGAGATTTTGGGAACCAGGCCTCTGAGCTTGGAAGGCTGAGCAGCCGGCAACGGCTTCATGTGAGGCATAGGGTTAGGTTTAGGGTTAGGGTTAGGGTTAGGGTTATGTTTAGGTGAGGGTTAGAGTAAGGGTTAGGGTTAAGTCTTAGGAACAAGGCATGTCGGAACTGGCCACACAATACTGGCACACCAAGGGCTGAGTTGAGGGTGGGACTCAGCAGAATCCTCAGGCGATGGAATTTTGGACGGGACAGGCCAAGAGGGTGGAATGCCCTCAGGGGAGCATGCTGGTTTCTATATATCTGAAGGTACTGGATAGCACAGTAGGAAAGGTTCAGTTTCTGCCTGAGAGGCTGAGTCCTTCCTACAGACTGACTTTCCCATCCACAGGAGGACCTGGGTTCAGTCCTCCGGTGGCCAGAGTCTGATCACGTAACCTAGGCTTAGGGTTTGGCTCTTGGAGAATGGCTGACCTGATTTGTCAGGGCAGAATTAGGCTTTCCACGGGACTCAGTTGAGGACGTAGCCCTGGCGGACCATCATATTCCCGGATTGTGGTGTGGGGGTCCTAGGAAGGTGTTGGTAGAATGATCGGACAGGCAGATTTCTCCCGCCCCGAGGGTCTTCCACAGGGCTAAATTTCCCATTATCATAGTGGGCTGCACCCAGAAGCCTGCGATGTGAAGAAGGAATCCCCTACCTAGAGGGCTACCAGGGCAGGCAACCGGGGATAGAAGTCTGAAGAAGCACCCTCGGGTTAGGGTTAGGCCGATGCACATGGGAGGCCCTACCGGCCCTTGCTGAGGGATCATCAAACTCCTGGTTCCCGCTTCAGGTGGGCGCTCCTTGGAGCTGTGTCCCAAGGGGTGCATGCAGATTTCACCTGTTCTACGGATTCAGCTCATTTCTAAAGGGCAAACGTTCCCATTGGGATCTATGGACATTGTGCGGTGCACCTCAGGGTTCCCGCATCTGCAGAGTTCATGGACCAGGCTACTGAGGACAGAAGCTGAGCATGGGACAGGGGCTTTGCATCAGGATTACCGTGAAGGTTATTTCACAAGTGAATGCTGTTGGTAACACCTGGGTGAGTCAGTGGGTTAGGCCACTGCCTTCAGCTCAGGACATGAGATGAGTCCTGGGATGGAGCCCCACATCGGGCTGTCTCCTCAGCAGGGAGCCTTCCTTCCCTTCTCTGGGCGTGCAACAGTGCCTACATCTTTTCGCTCCCTGCAAAGTGAAAAAGTAAAATCTTGAAGCAATAAATAAACAAATAAATAAATAATAAATATATAAAAGAGAGGGCATGATTTCCTATTGGAATCTAGGTCATTTGTGCGGGGCAGCTCAGGGTTCCCCCATGGGGAGAGTTTGGGAACCAGGCCTTTGAGGACAGAAGACTGAGCACATGACTTGGGCTTCGCATTATGCTAAGGCTGAAGGTCATCGCTATAGGGTATGCTTTCCAGAACACCTGTGTACCTCATTGGATGTGACCTCTTGCCTCGGCCCAGGTCAAGATCCCAGGGAAGAGGAATCTAGTTTGACACCGGGCCCTCCCCACTGCAGGGAGCCTTATTCCCCCTTCCTTCACACAAAAACACAGCCTACTTGTGATCTCAGACGGTCCAACAAATAAATGAAATCATTATTAAAAAAAATACATATTCAGGCATGTTTTATATAGTGATCAAGTGCAATTCTGCAGTGTGGCTCAGGGTTCTTCCATCGGGAGATTTTGGGAACCAGGCCTCTGAGCTTGGAAGGCTGAGCAGCCGGCAACGGCTTCATGTGAGGCATAGGGTTAGGTTTAGGGTTAGGGTTAGGGTTAGGGTTATGTTTAGGTGAGGGTTAGAGTAAGGGTTAGGGTTATGTCTTAGGAACAAGGCATGTCGGAACTGGCCACACAATACTGGCACACCAAGGGCTGAGTTGAGGGTGGGACTCAGCAGAATCCTCAGGCGATGGAATTTTGGACGGGACAGGCCAAGAGGGTGGAATGCCCTCAGGGGAGCATGCTGGTTTCTATATATCTGAAGGGACTGGATAGCACAGTAGGAAAGGTTCAGTTTCTGCCTGAGAGGCTGAGTCCTTCCTACAGACTGACTTTCCCATCCACAGGAGGACCTGGGTTCAGTCCTCCGGTGGCCAGAGTCTGATCACGTAACCTAGGCTTAGGGTTTGGCTCTTGGAGAATGGCTGACCTGATTTGTCAGGGCAGAATTAGGCTTTCCACGGGACTCAGTTGAGGACGTAGCCCTGGCGGACCATCATATTCCCGGATTGTGGTGTGGGGGTCCTAGGAAGGTGTTGGTAGAATGATCGGACAGGCAGATTTGTCCCGCCCCGAGGGTCTTCCACAGGGCTAAATTTCCCATTATCATAGTGGGCGGCACCCAGAAGCCTGCGATGTGAAGAAGGAATCCCCTACCTAGAGGGCTACCAGGGCAGGCAACCGGGGATAGAAGTCTGAAGAAGCACACTCGGGTTAGGGTTAGGCCGATGCACATGGGAGGCCCTACCGGCCCTTGCTGAGGGATCATCAAACTCCTGGTTCCCGCTTCAGGTGGGCGCTCCTTGGAGCTGTGTCCCAAGGGGTGCATGCAGATTTCACCTGTTCTACGGATTCAGCTCATTTCTAAAGGGCAAACGTTCCCATTGGGATCTATGGACATTGTGCGGTGCACCTCAGGGTTCCCGCATCTGCAGAGTTCATGGACCAGGCTACTGAGGACAGAAGCTGAGCATGGGACAGGGGCTTTGCATCAGGATTACCGTGAAGGTTATTTCACAAGTGAATGCTGTTGGTAACACCTGGGTGAGTCAGTGGGTTAGGCCACAGCCTTCAGCTCAGGACATGAGATGAGTCCTGGGATGGAGCCCCACATCGGGCTGTCTCCTCAGCAGGGAGCCTTCCTTCCCTTCTCTGGGCGTGCAACAGTGCCTACATCTTTTCGCTCCCTGCAAAGTGAAAAAGTAAAATCTTGAAGCAATAAATAAACAAATAAATAAATAATAAATATATAAAAGAGAGGGCATGATTTCCTATTGGAATCTAGGTCATTTGTGCGGGGCAGCTCAGGGTTCCCCCATGGGGAGAGTTTGGGAACCAGGCCTTTGAGGACAGAAGACTGAGCACATGACTTGGGCTTCGCATTATGCTAAGGCTGAAGGTCATTGCTATAGGGTATGCTTTCCAGAACACCTGTGTACCTCATTGGATGTGACCTCTTGCCTCGGCCCAGGTCAAGATCCCAGGGAAGAGGAATCTAGTTTGACACCGGGCCCTCCCCACTGCAGGGAGCCTTATTCCCCCTTCCTTCACACAAAAACACAGCCTACTTGTGATCTCAGACGGTCCAACAAATAAATGAAATCATTATTAAAAAAAATACATATTCAGGCATGTTTTATATAGTGATCAAGTGCAATTCTGCAGTGTGGCTCAGGGTTCTTCCATCGGGAGATTTTGGGAACCAGGCCTCTGAGCTTGGAAGGCTGAGCAGCCGGCAACGGCTTCATGTGAGGCATAGGGTTAGGTTTAGGGTTAGGGTTAGGGTTAGGGTTATGTTTAGGTGAGGGTTAGAGTAAGGGTTAGGGTTATGTCTTAGGAACAAGGCATGTCGGAACTGGCCACACAATACTGGCACACCAAGGGCTGAGTTGAGGGTGGGACTCAGCAGAATCCTCAGGCGATGGAATTTTGGACGGGACAGGCCAAGAGGGTGGAATGCCCTCAGGGGAGCATGCTGGTTTCTATATATCTGAAGGGACTGGATAGCACAGTAGGAAAGGTTCAGTTTCTGCCTGAGAGGCTGAGTCCTTCCTACAGACTGACTTTCCCATCCACAGGAGGACCTGGGTTCAGTCCTCCGGTGGCCAGAGTCTGATCACGTAACCTAGGCTTAGGGTTTGGCTCTTGGAGAATGGCTGACCTGATTTGTCAGGGCAGAATTAGGCTTTCCACGGGACTCAGTTGAGGACGTAGCCCTGGCGGACCATCATATTCCCGGATTGTGGTGTGGGGGTCCTAGGAAGGTGTTGGTAGAATGATCGGACAGGCAGATTTCTCCCGCCCCGAGGGTCTTCCACAGGGCTAAATTTCCCATTATCATAGTGGGCTGCACCCAGAAGCCTGCGATGTGAAGAAGGAATCCCCTACCTAGAGGGCTACCAGGGCAGGCAACCGGGGATAGAAGTCTGAAGAAGCACCCTCGGGTTAGGGTTAGGCCGATGCACATGGGAGGCCCTACCGGCCCTTGCTGAGGGATCATCAAACTCCTGGTTCCCGCTTCAGGTGGGCGCTCCTTGGAGCTGTGTCCCAAGGGGTGCATGCAGATTTCACCTGTTCTACGGACTCAGCTCATTTCTAAAGGGCAAACGTTCCCATTGGGATCTATGGACATTGTGCGGTGCACCTCAGGGTTCCCGCATCTGCAGAGTTCATGGACCAGGCTACTGAGGACAGAAGCTGAGCATGGGACAGGGGCTTTGCATCAGGATTACCGTGAAGGTTATTTCACAAGTGAATGCTGTTGGTAACACCTGGGTGAGTCAGTGGGTTAGGCCACTGCCTTCAGCTCAGGACATGAGATGAGTCCTGGGATGGAGCCCCACATCGGGCTGTCTCCTCAGCAGGGAGCCTTCCTTCCCTTCTCTGGGCGTGCAACAGTGCCTACATCTTTTCGCTCCCTGCAAAGTGAAAAAGTAAAATCTTGAAGCAATAAATAAACAAATAAATAAATAATAAATATATAAAAGAGAGGGCATGATTTCCTATTGGAATCTAGGTCATTTGTGCGGGGCAGCTCAGGGTTCCCCCATGGGGAGAGTTTGGGAACCAGGCCTTTGAGGACAGAAGACTGAGCACATGACTTGGGCTTCGCATTATGCTAAGGCTGAAGGTCATCGCTATAGGGTATGCTTTCCAGAACACCTGTGTACCTCATTGGATGTGACCTCTTGCCTCGGCCCAGGTCAAGATCCCAGGGAAGAGGAATCTAGTTTGACACCGGGCCCTCCCCACTGCAGGGAGCCTTATTCCCCCTTCCTTCACACAAAAACACAGCCTACTTGTGATCTCAGACGGTCCAACAAATAAATGAAATCATTATTAAAAAAAATACATATTCAGGCATGTTTTATATAGTGATCAAGTGCAATTCTGCAGTGTGGCTCAGGGTTCTTCCATCGGGAGATTTTGGGAACCAGGCCTCTGAGCTTGGAAGGCTGAGCAGCCGGCAACGGCTTCATGTGAGGCATAGGGTTAGGTTTAGGGTTAGGGTTAGGGTTAGGGTTATGTTTAGGTGAGGGTTAGAGTAAGGGTTAGGGTTATGTCTTAGGAACAAGGCATGTCGGAACTGGCCACACAATACTGGCACACCAAGGGCTGAGTTGAGGGTGGGACTCAGCAGAATCCTCAGGCGATGGAATTTTGGACGGGACAGGCCAAGAGGGTGGAATGCCCTCAGGGGAGCATGCTGGTTTCTATATATCTGAAGGGACTGGATAGCACAGTAGGAAAGGTTCAGTTTCTGCCTGAGAGGCTGAGTCCTTCCTACAGACTGACTTTCCCATCCACAGGAGGACCTGGGTTCAGTCCTCCGGTGGCCAGAGTCTGATCACGTAACCTAGGCTTAGGGTTTGGCTCTTGGAGAATGGCTGACCTGATTTGTCAGGGCAGAATTAGGCTTTCCACGGGACTCAGTTGAGGACGTAGCCCTGGCGGACCATCATATTCCCGGATTGTGGTGTGGGGGTCCTAGGAAGGTGTTGGTAGAATGATCGGACAGGCAGATTTCTCCCGCCCCGAGGGTCTTCCACAGGGCTAAATTTCCCATTATCATAGTGGGCGGCACCCAGAAGCCTGCGATGTGAAGAAGGAATCCCCTACCTAGAGGGCTACCAGGGCAGGCAACCGGGGATAGAAGTCTGAAGAAGCACCCTCGGGTTAGGGTTAGGCCGATGCACATGGGAGGCCCTACCGGCCCTTGCTGAGGGATCATCAAACTCCTGGTTCCCGCTTCAGGTGGGCGCTCCTTGGAGCTGTGTCCCAAGGGGTGCATGCAGATTTCACCTGTTCTACGGATTCAGCTCATTTCTAAAGGGCAAACGTTCCCATTGGGATCTATGGACATTGTGCGGTGCACCTCAGGGTTCCCGCATCTGCAGAGTTCATGGACCAGGCTACTGAGGACAGAAGCTGAGCATGGGACAGGGGCTTTGCATCAGGATTACCGTGAAGGTTATTTCACAAGTGAATGCTGTTGGTAACACCTGGGTGAGTCAGTGGGTTAGGCCACAGCCTTCAGCTCAGGACATGAGATGAGTCCTGGGATGGAGCCCCACATCGGGCTGTCTCCTCAGCAGGGAGCCTTCCTTCCCTTCTCTGGGCGTGCAACAGTGCCTACATCTTTTCGCTCCCTGCAAAGTGAAAAAGTAAAATCTTGAAGCAATAAATAAACAAATAAATAAATAATAAATATATAAAAGAGAGGGCATGATTTCCTATTGGAATCTAGGTCATTTGTGCGGGGCAGCTCAGGGTTCCCCCATGGGGAGAGTTTGGGAACCAGGCCTTTGAGGACAGAAGACTGAGCACATGACTTGGGCTTCGCATTATGCTAAGGCTGAAGGTCATTGCTATAGGGTATGCTTTCCAGAACACCTGTGTACCTCATTGGATGTGACCTCTTGCCTCGGCCCAGGTCAAGATCCCAGGGAAGAGGAATCTAGTTTGACACCGGGCCCTCCCCACTGCAGGGAGCCTTATTCCCCCTTCCTTCACACAAAAACACAGCCTACTTGTGATCTCAGACGGTCCAACAAATAAATGAAATCATTATTAAAAAAAATACATATTCAGGCATGTTTTATATAGTGATCAAGTGCAATTCTGCAGTGTGGCTCAGGGTTCTTCCATCGGGAGATTTTGGGAACCAGGCCTCTGAGCTTGGAAGGCTGAGCAGCCGGCAACGGCTTCATGTGAGGCATAGGGTTAGGTTTAGGGTTAGGGTTAGGGTTAGGGTTATGTTTAGGTGAGGGTTAGAGTAAGGGTTAGGGTTATGTCTTAGGAACAAGGCATGTCGGAACTGGCCACACAATACTGGCACACCAAGGGCTGAGTTGAGGGTGGGACTCAGCAGAATCCTCAGGCGATGGAATTTTGGACGGGACAGGCCAAGAGGGTGGAATGCCCTCAGGGGAGCATGCTGGTTTCTATATATCTGAAGGGACTGGATAGCACAGTAGGAAAGGTTCAGTTTCTGCCTGAGAGGCTGAGTCCTTCCTACAGACTGACTTTCCCATCCACAGGAGGACCTGGGTTCAGTCCTCCGGTGGCCAGAGTCTGATCACGTAACCTAGGCTTAGGGTTTGGCTCTTGGAGAATGGCTGACCTGATTTGTCAGGGCAGAATTAGGCTTTCCACGGGACTCAGTTGAGGACGTAGCCCTGGCGGACCATCATATTCCCGGATTGTGGTGTGGGGGTCCTAGGAAGGTGTTGGTAGAATGATCGGACAGGCAGATTTGTCCCGCCCCGAGGGTCTTCCACAGGGCTAAATTTCCCATTATCATAGTGGGCGGCACCCAGAAGCCTGCGATGTGAAGAAGGAATCCCCTACCTAGAGGGCTACCAGGGCAGGCAACCGGGGATAGAAGTCTGAAGAAGCACCCTCGGGTTAGGGTTAGGCCGATGCACATGGGAGGCCCTACCGGCCCTTGCTGAGGGATCATCAAACTCCTGGTTCCCGCTTCAGGTGGGCGCTCCTTGGAGCTGTGTCCCAAGGGGTGCATGCAGATTTCACCTGTTCTACGGATTCAGCTCATTTCTAAAGGGCAAACGTTCCCATTGGGATCTATGGACATTGTGCGGTGCACCTCAGGGTTCCCGCATCTGCAGAGTTCATGGACCAGGCTACTGAGGACAGAAGCTGAGCATGGGACAGGGGCTTTGCATCAGGATTACCGTGAAGTTTATTTCACAAGTGAATGCTGTTGGTAACACCTGGGTGAGTCAGTGGGTTAGGCCACTGCCTTCAGCTCAGGACATGAGATGAGTCCTGGGATGGAGCCCCACATCGGGCTGTCTCCTCAGCAGGGAGCCTTCCTTCCCTTCTCTGGGCGTGCAACAGTGCCTACATCTTTTCGCTCCCTGCAAAGTGAAAAAGTAAAATCTTGAAGCAATAAATAAACAAATAAATAAATAATAAATATATAAAAGAGAGGGCATGATTTGCTATTGGAATCTAGGTCATTTGTGCGGGGCAGCTCAGGGTTCCCCCATGGGGAGAGTTTGGGAACCAGGCCTTTGAGGACAGAAGACTGAGCACATGACTTGGGCTTCGCATTATGCTAAGGCTGAAGGTCATTGCTATAGGGTATGCTTTCCAGAACACCTGTGTACCTCATTGGATGTGACCTCTTGCCTCGGCCCAGGTCAAGATCCCAGGGAAGAGGAATCTAGTTTGACACCGGGCCCTCCCCACTGCAGGGAGCCTTATTCCCCCTTCCTTCACACAAAAACACAGCCTACTTGTGATCTCAGACGGTCCAACAAATAAATGAAATCATTATTAAAAAAATACATATTCAGGCATGTTTTATATAGTGATCAAGTGCAATTCTGCAGTGTGGCTCAGGGTTCTTCCATCGGGAGATTTTGGGAACCAGGCCTCTGAGCTTGGAAGGCTGAGCAGCCGGCAACGGCTTCATGTGAGGCATAGGGTTAGGTTTAGGGTTAGGGTTAGGGTTAGGGTTATGTTTAGGTGAGGGTTAGAGTAAGGGTTAGGGTTATGTCTTAGGAACAAGGCATGTCGGAACTGGCCACACAATACTGGCACACCAAGGGCTGAGTTGAGGGTGGGACTCAGCAGAATCCTCAGGCGATGGAATTTTGGATGGGACAGGCCAAGAGGGTGGAATGCCCTCAGGGGAGAATGCTGGTTTCTATATATCTGAAGGTACTGGATAGCACAGTAGGAAAGGTTCAGTTTCTGCCTGAGAGGCTGAGTCTTTCCTACAGACTGACTTTCCCATCCACAGGAGGACCTGGGTTCAGTCCTCCGGTGGCCAGAGTCTGATCACGTAACCTAGGCTTAGGGTTTGGCTCTTGGAGAATGGCTGACCTGATTTGTCAGGGCAGAATTAGGCTTTCCACGGGACTCAGTTGAGGACGTAGCCCTGGCGGACCATCATATTCCCGGATTGTGGTGTGGGGGTCCTAGGAAGGTGTTGGTAGAATGATCGGACAGGCAGATTTCTCCCGCCCCGAGGGTCTTCCACAGGGCTAAATTTCCCATTATCATAGTGGGCGGCACCCAGAAGCCTGCGATGTGAAGAAGGAATCCCCTACCTAGAGGGCTACCAGGGCAGGCAACCGGGGATAGAAGTCTGAAGAAGCACCCTCGGGTTAGGGTTAGGCCGATGCACATGGGAGGCCCTACCGGCCCTTGCTGAGGGATCATCAAACTCCTGGTTCCCGCTTCAGGTGGGCGCTCCTTGGAGCTGTGTCCCAAGGGGTGCATGCAGATTTCACCTGTTCTACGGATTCAGCTCATTTCTAAAGGGCAAACGTTCCCATTGGGATCTATGGACATTGTGCGGTGCACCTCAGGGTTCCCGCATCTGCAGAGTTCATGGACCAGGCTACTGAGGACAGAAGCTGAGCATGGGACAGGGGCTTTGCATCAGGATTACCGTGAAGGTTATTTCACAAGTGAATGCTGTTGGTAACACCTGGGTGAGTCAGTGGGTTAGGCCACAGCCTTCAGCTCAGGACATGAGATGAGTCCTGGGATGGAGCCCCACATCGGGCTGTCTCCTCAGCAGGGAGCCTTCCTTCCCTTCTCTGGGCGTGCAACAGTGCCTACATCTTTTCGCTCCCTGCAAAGTGAAAAAGTAAAATCTTGAAGCAATAAATAAACAAATAAATAAATAATAAATATATAAAAGAGAGGGCATGATTTCCTATTGGAATCTAGGTCATTTGTGCGGGGCAGCTCAGGGTTCCCCCATGGGGAGAGTTTGGGAACCAGGCCTTTGAGGACAGAAGACTGAGCACATGACTTGGGCTTCGCATTATGCTAAGGCTGAAGGTCATTGCTATAGGGTATGCTTTCCAGAACACCTGTGTACCTCATTGGATGTGACCTCTTGCCTCGGCCCAGGTCAAGATCCCAGGGAAGAGGAATCTAGTTTGACACCGGGCCCTCCCCACTGCAGGGAGCCTTATTCCCCCTTCCTTCACACAAAAACACAGCCTACTTGTGATCTCAGACGGTCCAACAAATAAATGAAATCATTATTAAAAAAAATACATATTCAGGCATGTTTTATATAGTGATCAAGTGCAATTCTGCAGTGTGGCTCAGGGTTCTTCCATCGGGAGATTTTGGGAACCAGGCCTCTGAGCTTGGAAGGCTGAGCAGCCGGCAACGGCTTCATGTGAGGCATAGGGTTAGGTTTAGGGTTAGGGTTAGGGTTAGGGTTATGTTTAGGTGAGGGTTAGAGTAAGGGTTAGGGTTATGTCTTAGGAACAAGGCATGTCGGAACTGGCCACACAATACTGGCACACCAAGGGCTGAGTTGAGGGTGGGACTCAGCAGAATCCTCAGGCGATGGAATTTTGGACGGGACAGGCCAAGAGGGTGGAATGCCCTCAGGGGAGCATGCTGGTTTCTATATATCTGAAGGGACTGGATAGCACAGTAGGAAAGGTTCAGTTTCTGCCTGAGAGGCTGAGTCCTTCCTACAGACTGACTTTCCCATCCACAGGAGGACCTGGGTTCAGTCCTCCGGTGGCCAGAGTCTGATCACGTAACCTAGGCTTAGGGTTTGGCTCTTGGAGAATGGCTGACCTGATTTGTCAGGGCAGAATTAGGCTTTCCACGGGACTCAGTTGAGGACGTAGCCCTGGCGGACCATCATATTCCCGGATTGTGGTGTGGGGGTCCTAGGAAGGTGTTGGTAGAATGATCGGACAGGCAGATTTCTCCCGCCCCGAGGGTCTTCCACAGGGCTAAATTTCCCATTATCATAGTGGGCGGCACCCAGAAGCCTGCGATGTGAAGAAGGAATCCCCTACCTAGAGGGCTACCAGGGCAGGCAACCGGGGATAGAAGTCTGAAGAAGCACCCTCGGGTTAGGGTTAGGCCGATGCACATGGGAGGCCCTACCGGCCCTTGCTGAGGGATCATCAAACTCCTGGTTCCCGCTTCAGGTGGGCGCTCCTTGGAGCTGTGTCCCAAGGGGTGCATGCAGATTTCACCTGTTCTACGGATTCAGCTCATTTCTAAAGGGCAAACGTTCCCATTGGGATCTATGGACATTGTGCGGTGCACCTCAGGGTTCCCGCATCTGCAGAGTTCATGGACCAGGCTACTGAGGACAGAAGCTGAGCATGGGACAGGGGCTTTGCATCAGGATTACCGTGAAGGTTATTTCACAAGTGAATGCTGTTGGTAACACCTGGGTGAGTCAGTGGGTTAGGCCACAGCCTTCAGCTCAGGACATGAGATGAGTCCTGGGATGGAGCCCCACATCGGGCTGTCTCCTCAGCAGGGAGCCTTCCTTCCCTTCTCTGGGCGTGCAACAGTGCCTACATCTTTTCGCTCCCTGCAAAGTGAAAAAGTAAAATCTTGAAGCAATAAATAAACAAATAAATAAATAATAAATATATAAAAGAGAGGGCATGATTTCCTATTGGAATCTAGGTCATTTGTGCGGGGCAGCTCAGGGTTCCCCCATGGGGAGAGTTTGGGAACCAGGCCTTTGAGGACAGAAGACTGAGCACATGACTTGGGCTTCGCATTATGCTAAGGCTGAAGGTCATTGCTATAGGGTATGCTTTCCAGAACACCTGTGTACCTCATTGGATGTGACCTCTTGCCTCGGCCCAGGTCAAGATCCCAGGGAAGAGGAATCTAGTTTGACACCGGGCCCTCCCCACTGCAGGGAGCCTTATTCCCCCTTCCTTCACACAAAAACACAGCCTACTTGTGATCTCAGACGGTCCAACAAATAAATGAAATCATTATTAAAAAAAATACATATTCAGGCATGTTTTATATAGTGATCAAGTGCAATTCTGCAGTGTGGCTCAGGGTTCTTCCATCGGGAGATTTTGGGAACCAGGCCTCTGAGCTTGGAAGGCTGAGCAGCCGGCAACGGCTTCATGTGAGGCATAGGGTTAGGTTTAGGGTTAGGGTTAGGGTTAGGGTTATGTTTAGGTGAGGGTTAGAGTAAGGGTTAGGGTTATGTCTTAGGAACAAGGCATGTCGGAACTGGCCACACAATACTGGCACACCAAGGGCTGAGTTGAGGGTGGGACTCAGCAGAATCCTCAGGCGATGGAATTTTGGACGGGACAGGCCAAGAGGGTGGAATGCCCTCAGGGGAGCATGCTGGTTTCTATATATCTGAAGGGACTGGATAGCACAGTAGGAAAGGTTCAGTTTCTGCCTGAGAGGCTGAGTCCTTCCTACAGACTGACTTTCCCATCCACAGGAGGACCTGGGTTCAGTCCTCCGGTGGCCAGAGTCTGATCACGTAACCTAGGCTTAGGGTTTGGCTCTTGGAGAATGGCTGACCTGATTTGTCAGGGCAGAATTAGGCTTTCCACGGGACTCAGTTGAGGACGTAGCCCTGGCGGACCATCATATTCCCGGATTGTGGTGTGGGGGTCCTAGGAAGGTGTTGGTAGAATGATCGGACAGGCAGATTTGTCCCGCCCCGAGGGTCTTCCACAGGGCTAAATTTCCCATTATCATAGTGGGCGGCACCCAGAAGCCTGCGATGTGAAGAAGGAATCCCCTACCTAGAGGGCTACCAGGGCAGGCAACCGGGGATAGAAGTCTGAAGAAGCACCCTCGGGTTAGGGTTAGGCCGATGCACATGGGAGGCCCTACCGGCCCTTGCTGAGGGATCATCAAACTCCTGGTTCCCGCTTCAGGTGGGCGCTCCTTGGAGCTGTGTCCCAAGGGGTGCATGCAGATTTCACCTGTTCTACGGATTCAGCTCATTTCTAAAGGGCAAACGTTCCCATTGGGATCTATGGACATTGTGCGGTGCACCTCAGGGTTCCCGCATCTGCAGAGTTCATGGACCAGGCTACTGAGGACAGAAGCTGAGCATGGGACAGGGGCTTTGCATCAGGATTACCGTGAAGTTTATTTCACAAGTGAATGCTGTTGGTAACACCTGGGTGAGTCAGTGGGTTAGGCCACTGCCTTCAGCTCAGGACATGAGATGAGTCCTGGGATGGAGCCCCACATCGGGCTGTCTCCTCAGCAGGGAGCCTTCCTTCCCTTCTCTGGGCGTGCAACAGTGCCTACATCTTTTCGCTCCCTGCAAAGTGAAAAAGTAAAATCTTGAAGCAATAAATAAACAAATAAATAAATAATAAATATATAAAAGAGAGGGCATGATTTGCTATTGGAATCTAGGTCATTTGTGCGGGGCAGCTCAGGGTTCCCCCATGGGGAGAGTTTGGGAACCAGGCCTTTGAGGACAGAAGACTGAGCACATGACTTGGGCTTCGCATTATGCTAAGGCTGAAGGTCATTGCTATAGGGTATGCTTTCCAGAACACCTGTGTACCTCATTGGATGTGACCTCTTGCCTCGGCCCAGGTCAAGATCCCAGGGAAGAGGAATCTAGTTTGACACCGGGCCCTCCCCACTGCAGGGAGCCTTATTCCCCCTTCCTTCACACAAAAACACAGCCTACTTGTGATCTCAGACGGTCCAACAAATAAATGAAATCATTATTAAAAAAATACATATTCAGGCATGTTTTATATAGTGATCAAGTGCAATTCTGCAGTGTGGCTCAGGGTTCTTCCATCGGGAGATTTTGGGAACCAGGCCTCTGAGCTTGGAAGGCTGAGCAGCCGGCAACGGCTTCATGTGAGGCATAGGGTTAGGTTTAGGGTTAGGGTTAGGGTTAGGGTTATGTTTAGGTGAGGGTTAGAGTAAGGGTTAGGGTTATGTCTTAGGAACAAGGCATGTCGGAACTGGCCACACAATACTGGCACACCAAGGGCTGAGTTGAGGGTGGGACTCAGCAGAATCCTCAGGCGATGGAATTTTGGACGGGACAGGCCAAGAGGGTGGAATGCCCTCAGGGGAGCATGCTGGTTTCTATATATCTGAAGGGACTGGATAGCACAGTAGGAAAGGTTCAGTTTCTGCCTGAGAGGCTGAGTCCTTCCTACAGACTGACTTTCCCATCCACAGGAGGACCTGGGTTCAGTCCTCCGGTGGCCAGAGTCTGATCACGTAACCTAGGCTTAGGGTTTGGCTCTTGGAGAATGGCTGACCTGATTTGTCAGGGCAGAATTAGGCTTTCCACGGGACTCAGTTGAGGACGTAGCCCTGGCGGACCATCATATTCCCGGATTGTGGTGTGGGGGTCCTAGGAAGGTGTTGGTAGAATGATCGGACAGGCAGATTTGTCCCGCCCCGAGGGTCTTCCACAGGGCTAAATTTCCCATTATCATAGTGGGCGGCACCCAGAAGCCTGCGATGTGAAGAAGGAATCCCCTACCTAGAGGGCTACCAGGGCAGGCAACCGGGGATAGAAGTCTGAAGAAGCACCCTCGGGTTAGGGTTAGGCCGATGCACATGGGAGGCCCTACCGGCCCTTGCTGAGGGATCATCAAACTCCTGGTTCCCGCTTCAGGTGGGCGCTCCTTGGAGCTGTGTCCCAAGGGGTGCATGCAGATTTCACCTGTTCTACGGATTCAGCTCATTTCTAAAGGGCAAACGTTCCCATTGGGATCTATGGACATTGTGCGGTGCACCTCAGGGTTCCCGCATCTGCAGAGTTCATGGACCAGGCTACTGAGGACAGAAGCTGAGCATGGGACAGGGGCTTTGCATCAGGATTACCGTGAAGGTTATTTCACAAGTGAATGCTGTTGGTAACACCTGGGTGAGTCAGTGGGTTAGGCCACAGCCTTCAGCTCAGGACATGAGATGAGTCCTGGGATGGAGCCCCACATCGGGCTGTCTCCTCAGCAGGGAGCCTTCCTTCCCTTCTCTGGGCGTGCAACAGTGCCTACATCTTTTCGCTCCCTGCAAAGTGAAAAAGTAAAATCTTGAAGCAATAAATAAACAAATAAATAAATAATAAATATATAAAAGAGAGGGCATGATTTCCTATTGGAATCTAGGTCATTTGTGCGGGGCAGCTCAGGGTTCCCCCATGGGGAGAGTTTGGGAACCAGGCCTTTGAGGACAGAAGACTGAGCACATGACTTGGGCTTCGCATTATGCTAAGGCTGAAGGTCATTGCTATAGGGTATGCTTTCCAGAACACCTGTGTACCTCATTGGATGTGACCTCTTGCCTCGGCCCAGGTCAAGATCCCAGGGAAGAGGAATCTAGTTTGACACCGGGCCCTCCCCACTGCAGGGAGCCTTATTCCCCCTTCCTTCACACAAAAACACAGCCTACTTGTGATCTCAGACGGTCCAACAAATAAATGAAATCATTATTAAAAAAAATACATATTCAGGCATGTTTTATATAGTGATCAAGTGCAATTCTGCAGTGTGGCTCAGGGTTCTTCCATCGGGAGATTTTGGGAACCAGGCCTCTGAGCTTGGAAGGCTGAGCAGCCGGCAACGGCTTCATGTGAGGCATAGGGTTAGGTTTAGGGTTAGGGTTAGGGTTAGGGTTATGTTTAGGTGAGGGTTAGAGTAAGGGTTAGGGTTATGTCTTAGGAACAAGGCATGTCGGAACTGGCCACACAATACTGGCACACCAAGGGCTGAGTTGAGGGTGGGACTCAGCAGAATCCTCAGGCGATGGAATTTTGGACGGGACAGGCCAAGAGGGTGGAATGCCCTCAGGGGAGCATGCTGGTTTCTATATATCTGAAGGGACTGGATAGCACAGTAGGAAAGGTTCAGTTTCTGCCTGAGAGGGTGAGTCCTTCCTACAGACTGACTTTCCCATCCACAGGAGGACCTGGGTTCAGTCCTCCGGTGGCCAGAGTCTGATCACGTAACCTAGGCTTAGGGTTTGGCTCTTGGAGAATGGCTGATCTGATTTGTCATGGCAGAATTAGGCTTTCCACGGGACTCAGTTGAGGACGTAGCCCTGGCGGACCATCATATTCCCGGATTGTGGTGTGGGGGTCCTAGGAAGGTGTTGGTAGAATGATCGGACAGGCAGATTTGTCCCGCCCCGAGGGTCTTCCACAGGGCTAAATTTCCCATTATCATAGTGGGCGGCACCCAGAAGCCTGCGATGTGAAGAAGGAATCCCCTACCTAGAGGGCTACCAGGGCAGGCAACCGGGGATAGAAGTCTGAAGAAGCACCCTCGGGTTAGGGTTAGGCCGATGCACATGGGAGGCCCTACCGGCCCTTGCTGTGGGATCATCAAACTCCTGGTTCCCGCTTCAGGTGGGCGCTCCTTGGAGCTGTGTCCCAAGGGGTGCATGCAGATTTCACCTGTTCTACGGATTCAGCTCATTTCTAAAGGGCAAACGTTCCCATTGGGATCTATGGACATTGTGCGGTGCACCTCAGGGTTCCCGCATCTGCAGAGTTCATGGACCAGGCTACTGAGGACAGAAGCTGAGCATGGGACAGGGGCTTTGCATCAGGATTACCGTGAAGGTTATTTCACAAGTGAATGCTGTTGGTAACACCTGGGTGAGTCAGTGGGTTAGGCCACAGCCTTCAGCTCAGGACATGAGATGAGTCCTGGGATGGAGCCCCACATCGGGCTGTCTCCTCAGCAGGGAGCCTTCCTTCCCTTCTCTGGGCGTGCAACAGTGCCTACATCTTTTCACTCCCTGCAAAGTGAAAAAGTAAAATCTTGAAGCAATAAATAAACAAATAAATAAATAATAAATATATAAAAGAGAGGGCATGATTTCCTATTGGAATCTAGGTCATTTGTGCGGGGCAGCTCAGGGTTCCCCCATGGGGAGAGTTTGGGAACCAGGCCTTTGAGGACAGAAGACTGAGCACATGACTTGGGCTTCGCATTATGCTAAGGCTGAAGGTCATTGCTATAGGGTATGCTTTCCAGAACACCTGTGTACCTCATTGGATGTGACCTCTTGCCTCGGCCCAGGTCAAGATCCCAGGGAAGAGGAATCTAGTTTGACACCGGGCCCTCCCCACTGCAGGGAGCCTTATTCCCCCTTCCTTCACACAAAAACACAGCCTACTTGTGATCTCAGACGGTCCAACAAATAAATGAAATCATTATTAAAAAAAATACATATTCAGGCATGTTTTATATAGTGATCAAGTGCAATTCTGCAGTGTGGCTCAGGGTTCTTCCATCGGGAGATTTTGGGAACCAGGCCTCTGAGCTTGGAAGGCTGAGCAGCCGGCAACGGCTTCATGTGAGGCATAGGGTTAGGTTTAGGGTTAGGGTTAGGGTTAGGGTTATGTTTAGGTGAGGGTTAGAGTAAGGGTTAGGGTTATGTCTTAGGAACAAGGCATGTCGGAACTGGCCACACAATACTGGCACACCAAGGGCTGAGTTGAGGGTGGGACTCAGCAGAATCCTCAGGCGATGGAATTTTGGACGGGACAGGCCAAGAGGGTGGAATGCCCTCAGGGGAGCATGCTGGTTTCTATATATCTGAAGGGACTGGATAGCACAGTAGGAAAGGTTCAGTTTCTGCCTGAGAGGCTGAGTCCTTCCTACAGACTGACTTTCCCATCCACAGGAGGACCTGGGTTCAGTCCTCCGGTGGCCAGAGTCTGATCACGTAACCTAGGCTTAGGGTTTGGCTCTTGGAGAATGGCTGATCTGATTTGTCAGGGCAGAATTAGGCTTTCCACGGGACTCAGTTGAGGACGTAGCCCTGGCGGACCATCATATTCCCGGATTGTGGTGTGGGGGTCCTAGGAAGGTGTTGGTAGAATGATCGGACAGGCAGATTTGTCCCGCCCCGAGGGTCTTCCACAGGGCTAAATTTCCCATTATCATAGTGGGCGGCACCCAGAAGCCTGCGATGTGAAGAAGGAATCCCCTACCTAGAGGGCTACCAGGGCAGGCAACCGGGGATAGAAGTCTGAAGAAGCACCCTCGGGTTAGGGTTAGGCCGATGCACATGGGAGGCCCTACCGGCCCTTGCTGTGGGATCATCAAACTCCTGGTTCCCGCTTCAGGTGGGCGCTCCTTGGAGCTGTGTCCCAAGGGGTGCATGCAGATTTCACCTGTTCTACGGATTCAGCTCATTTCTAAAGGGCAAACGTTCCCATTGGGATCTATGGACATTGTGCGGTGCACCTCAGGGTTCCCGCATCTGCAGAGTTCATGGACCAGGCTACTGAGGACAGAAGCTGAGCATGGGACAGGGGCTTTGCATCAGGATTACCGTGAAGGTTATTTCACAAGTGAATGCTGTTGGTAACACCTGGGTGAGTCAGTGGGTTAGGCCACTGCCTTCAGCTCAGGACATGAGATGAGTCCTGGGATGGAGCCCCACATCGGGCTGTCTCCTCAGCAGGGAGTCTTCCTTCACTTCTCTGGGCGTGCAACAGTGCCTACATCTTTTCGCTCCCTGCAAAGTGAAAAAGTAAAATCTTGAAGCAATAAACAAATAAATAAATAATAAATATATAAAAGAGAGGGCATGATTTCCTATTGGAATCTAGGTCATTTGTGCGGGGCAGCTCAGGGTTCCCCCATGGGGAGAGTTTGGGAACCAGGCCTTTGAGGACAGAAGACTGAGCACATGACTTGGGCTTCCCATTATGCTAAGGCTGAAGGTCATTGCTATAGGGTATGCTTTCCAGAACACCTGTGTACCTCATTGGATGTGACCTCTTGCCTCGGCCCAGGTCAAGATCCCAGGGAAGAGGAATCTAGTTTGACACCGGGCCTTCCCCTCTGCAGGGAGCCTTATTCCCCCTTCCTTCACACAAAAACACAGCCTACTTGTGATCTCAGACGGTCCAACAAATAAATGAAATCATTATTAAAAAAAATACATATTCAGGCATGTTTTATATAGTGATCAAGTGCAATTCTGCAGTGTGGCTCAGGGTTCTTCCATCGGGAGATTTTGGGAACCAGGCCTCTGAGCTTGGAAGGCTGAGCAGCCGGCAACGGCTTCATGTGAGGCATAGGGTTAGGTTTAGGGTTATGGTTAGGGTTAGGGTTATGTTTAGGTGAGGGTTAGAGTAAGGGTTAGGGTTATGTCTTAGGAACAAGGCATGTCGGAACTGGCCACACAATACTGGCACACCAAGGGCTGAGTTGAGGGTGGGACTCAGCAGAATCCTCAGGCGATGGAATTTTGGACGGGACAGGCCAAGAGGGTGGAATGCCCTCAGGGGAGCATGCTGGTTTCTATATATCTGAAGGGACTGGATAGCACAGTAGGAAAGGTTCAGTTTCTGCCTGAGAGGCTGAGTCCTTCCTACAGACTGACTTTCCCATCCTCAGGAGGACCTGGGTTCAGTCCTCCGGTGGCCAGAGTCTGATCACGTAACCTAGGCTTAGGGTTTGGCTCTTGGAGAATGGCTGACCTGATTTGTCAGGGCAGAATTAGGCTTTCCACGGGACTCAGTTGAGGACGTAGCCCTGGCGGACCATCATATTCCCGGATTGTGGTGTGGGGGTCCTAGGAAGGTGTTGGTAGAATGATCGGACAGGCAGATTTCTCCCGCCCCGAGGGTCTTCCACAGGGCTAAATTTCCCATTATCATAGTGGGCGGCACCCAGAAGCCTGCGATGTGAAGAAGGAATCCCCTACCTAGAGGGCTACCAGGGCAGGCAACCGGGGATAGAAGTCTGAAGAAGCACCCTCGGGTTAGGGTTAGGCCGATGCACATGGGAGGCCCTACCGGCCCTTGCTGAGGGATCATCAAACTCCTGGTTCCCGCTTCAGGTGGGCGCTCCTTGGAGCTGTGTCCCAAGGGGTGCATGCAGATTTCACCTGTTCTACGGATTCAGCTCATTTCTAAAGGGCAAACGTTCCCATTGGGATCTATGGACATTGTGCGGTGCACCTCAGGGTTCCCGCATCTGCAGAGTTCATGGACCAGGCTACTGAGGACAGAAGCTGAGCATGGGACAGGGGCTTTGCATCAGGATTACCGTGAAGGTTATTTCACAAGTGAATGCTGTTGGTAACACCTGGGTGAGTCAGTGGGTTAGGCCACAGCCTTCAGCTCAGGACATGAGATGAGTCCTGGGATGGAGCCCCACATCGGGCTGTCTCCTCAGCAGGGAGCCTTCCTTCCCTTCTCTGGGCGTGCAACAGTGCCTACATCTTTTCGCTCCCTGCAAAGTGAAAAAGTAAAATCTTGAAGCAATAAATAAACAAATAAATAAATAATAAATATATAAAAGAGAGGGCATGATTTCCTATTGGAATCTAGGTCATTTGTGCGGGGCAGCTCAGGGTTCCCCCATGGGGAGAGTTTGGGAACCAGGCCTTTGAGGACAGAAGACTGAGCACATGACTTGGGCTTCGCATTATGCTAAGGCTGAAGGTCATTGCTATAGGGTATGCTTTCCAGAACACCTGTGTACCTCATTGGATGTGACCTCTTGCCTCGGCCCAGGTCAAGATCCCAGGGAAGAGGAATCTAGTTTGACACCGGGCCCTCCCCACTGCAGGGAGCCTTATTCCCCCTTCCTTCACACAAAAACACAGCCTACTTGTGATCTCAGACGGTCCAACAAATAAATGAAATCATTATTAAAAAAAATACATATTCAGGCATGTTTTATATAGTGATCAAGTGCAATTCTGCAGTGTGGCTTAGGGTTCTTCCATCGGGAGATTTTGGGAACCAGGCCTCTGAGCTTGGAAGGCTGAGCAGCCGGCAACGGCTTCATGTGAGGCATAGGGTTAGGTTTAGGGTTATGGTTAGGGTTAGGGTTATGTTTAGGTGAGGGTTAGAGTAAGGGTTAGGGTTATGTCTTAGGAACAAGGCATGTCGGAACTGGCCACACAATACTGGCACACCAAGGGCTGAGTTGAGGGTGGGACTCAGCAGAATCCTCAGGCGATGGAATTTTGGACGGGACAGGCCAAGAGGGTGGAATGCCCTCAGGGGAGCATGCTGGTTTCTATATATCTGAAGGGACTGGATAGCACAGTAGGAAAGGTTCAGTTTCTGCCTGAGAGTCTGAGTCCTTCCTACAGACTGACTTTCCCATCCACAGGAGGACCTGGGTTCAGTCCTCCGGTGGCCAGAGTCTGATCACGTAACCTAGGCTTAGGGTTTGGCTCTTGGAGAATGGCTGACCTGATTTGTCAGGGCAGAATTAAGCTTTCCACGGGACTCAGTTGAGGACGTAGCCCTGGCGGACCATCATATTCCCGGATTGTGGTGTGGGGGTCCTAGGAAGGTGTTGGTAGAATGATCGGACAGGCAGATTTCTCCCGCCCCGAGGGTCTTCCACAGGGCTAAATTTCCCATTATCATAGTGGGCGGCACCCAGAAGCCTGCGATGTGAAGAAGGAATCCCCTACCTAGAGGGCTACCAGGGCAGGCAACCGGGGATAGAAGTCTGAAGAAGCACCCTCGGGTTAGGGTTAGGCCGATGCACATGGGAGGCCCTACCGGCCCTTGCTGAGGGATCATCAAACTCCTGGTTCCCGCTTCAGGTGGGCGCTCCTTGGAGCTGTGTCCCAAGGGGTGCATGCAGATTTCACCTGTTCTACGGATTCAGCTCATTTCTAAAGGGCAAACGTTCCCATTGGGATCTATGGACATTGTGCGGTGCACCTCAGGGTTCCCGCATCTGCAGAGTTCATGGACCAGGCTACTGAGGACAGAAGCTGAGCATGGGACAGGGGCTTTGCATCAGGATTACCGTGAAGTTTATTTCACAAGTGAATGCTGTTGGTAACACCTGGGTGAGTCAGTGGGTTAGGCCACTGCCTTCAGCTCAGGACATGAGATGAGTCCTGGGATGGAGCCCCACATCAGGCTGTCTCCTCAGCAGGGAGCCTTCCTTCCCTTCTCTGGGCGTGCAACAGTGCCTACATCTTTTCGCTCCCTGCAAAGTGAAAAAGTAAAATCTTGAAGCAATAAATAAACAAATAAATAAATAATAAATATATAAAAGAGAGGGCATGATTTCCTATTGGAATCTAGGTCATTTGTGCGGGGCAGCTCAGGGTTCCCCCATGGGGAGAGTTTGGGAACCAGGCCTTTGAGGACAGAAGACTGAGCACATGACTTGGGCTTCGCATTATGCTAAGGCTGAAGGTCATTGCTATAGGGTATGCTTTCCAGAACACCTGTGTACCTCATTGGATGTGACCTCTTGCCTCGGCCCAGGTCAAGATCCCAGGGAAGAGGAATCTAGTTTGACACCGGGCCCTCCCCACTGCAGGGAGCCTTATTCCCCCTTTCTTCACACAAAAACACAGCCTACTTGTGATCTCAGACGGTCCAACAAATAAATGAAATCATTATTAAAAAAAATACATATTCAGGCATGTTTTATATAGTGATCAAGTGCAATTCTGCAGTGTGGCTCAGGGTTCTTCCATCGGGAGATTTTGGGAACCAGGCCTCTGAGCTTGGAAGGCTGAGCAGCCGGCAACGGCTTCATGTGAGGCATAGGGTTAGGTTTAGGGTTAGGGTTAGGGTTAGGGTTATGTTTAGGTGAGGGTTAGAGTAAGGGTTAGGGTTATGTCTTAGGAACAAGGCATGTCGGAACTGGCCAGGCAATACTGGCACACCAAGGGCTGAGTTGAGGGTGGGACTCAGCAGAATCCTCAGGCGATGGAATTTTGGACGGGACAGGCCAAGAGGGTGGAATGCCCTCAGGGGAGCATGCTGGTTTCTATATATCTGAAGGTACTGGATAGCACAGTAGGAAAGGTTCAGTTTCTGCCTGAGAGGCTGAGTCCTTCCTACAGACTGACTTTCCCATCCACAGGAGGACCTGGGTTCAGTCCTCCGGTGGCCAGAGTCTGATCACGTAACCTAGGCTTAGGGTTTGGCTCTTGGAGAATGGCTGACCTGATTTGTCAGGGCAGAATTAGGCTTTCCACGGGACTCAGTTGAGGACGTAGCCCTGGCGGACCATCATATTCCCGGATTGTGGTGTGGGGGTCCTAGGAAGGTGTTGGTAGAATGATCGGACAGGCAGATTTCTCCCGCCCCGAGGGTCTTCCACAGGGCTAAATTTCCCATTATCATAGTGGGCGGCACCCAGAAGCCTGCGATGTGAAGAAGGAATCCCCTACCTAGAGGGCTACCAGGGCAGGCAACCGGGGATAGAAGTCTGAAGAAGCACCCTCGGGTTAGGGTTAGGCCGATGCACATGGGAGGCCCTACCGGCCCTTGCTGAGGGATCATCAAACTCCTGGTTCCCGCTTCAGTTGGGCGCTCCTTGGAGCTGTGTCCCAAGGGGTGCATGCAGATTTCACCTGTTCTACGGATTCAGCTCATTTCTAAAGGGCAAACGTTCCCATTGGGATCTATGGACATTGTGCGGTGCACCTCAGGGTTCCCGCATCTGCAGAGTTCATGGACCAGGCTACTGAGGACAGAAGCTGAGCATGGGACAGGGGCTTTGCATCAGGATTACCGTGAAGGTTATTTCACAAGTGAATGCTGTTGGTAACACCTGGGTGAGTCAGTGGGTTAGGCCACAGCCTTCAGCTCAGGACATGAGATGAGTCCTGGGATGGAGCCCCACATCGGGCTGTCTCCTCAGCAGGGAGTCTTCCTTCCCTTCTCTGGGCGTGCAACAGTGCCTACATCTTTTCGCTCCCTGCAAAGTGAAAAAGTAAAATCTTGAAGCAATAAACAAATAAATAAATAATAAATATATAAAAGAGAGGGCATGATTTCCTATTGGAATCTAGGTCATTTGTGCGGGGCAGCTCAGGGTTCCCCCATGGGGAGAGTTTGGGAACCAGGCCTTTGAGGACAGAAGACTGAGCACATGACTTGGGCTTCGCATTATGCTAAGGCTGAAGGTCATTGCTATAGGGTATGCTTTCCAGAACACCTGTGTACCTCATTGGATGTGACCTCTTGCCTCGGCCCAGGTCAAGATCCCAGGGAAGAGGAATCTAGTTTGACACCGGGCCCTCCCCACTGCAGGGAGCCTTATTCCCCCTTCCTTCACACAAAAACACAGCCTACTTGTGATCTCAGACGGTCCAACAAATAAATGAAATCATTATTAAAAAAAATACATATTCAGGCATGTTTTATATAGTGATCAAGTGCAATTCTGCAGTGTGGCTCAGGGTTCTTCCATCGGGAGATTTTGGGAACCAGGCCTCTGAGCTTGGAAGGCTGAGCAGCCGGCAACGGCTTCATGTGAGGCATAGGGTTAGGTTTAGGGTTAGGGTTAGGGTTAGGGTTATGTTTAGGTGAGGGTTAGAGTAAGGGTTAGGGTTATGTCTTAGGAACAAGGCATGTCGGAACTGGCCAGGCAATACTGGCACACCAAGGGCTGAGTTGAGGGTGGGACTCAGCAGAATCCTCAGGCGATGGAATTTTGGACGGGACAGGCCAAGAGGGTGGAATGCCCTCAGGGGAGCATGCTGGTTTCTATATATCTGAAGGTACTGGATAGCACAGTAGGAAAGGTTCAGTTTCTGCCTGAGAGGCTGAGTCCTTCCTACAGACTGACTTTCCCATCCACAGGAGGACCTGGGTTCAGTCCTCCGGTGGCCAGAGTCTGATCACGTAACCTAGGCTTAGGGTTTGGCTCTTGGAGAATGGCTGACCTGATTTGTCAGGGCAGAATTAGGCTTTCCACGGGACTCAGTTGAGGACGTAGCCCTGGCGGACCATCATATTCCCGGATTGTGGTGTGGGGGTCCTAGGAAGGTGTTGGTAGAATGATCGGACAGGCAGATTTCTCCCGCCCCGAGGGTCTTCCACAGGGCTAAATTTCCCATTATCATAGTGGGCGGCACCCAGAAGCCTGCGATGTGAAGAAGGAATCCCCTACCTAGAGGGCTACCAGGGCAGGCAACCGGGGATAGAAGTCTGAAGAAGCACCCTCGGGTTAGGGTTAGGCCGATGCACATGGGAGGCCCTACCGGCCCTTGCTGAGGGATCATCAAACTCCTGGTTCCCGCTTCAGTTGGGCGCTCCTTGGAGCTGTGTCCCAAGGGGTGCATGCAGATTTCACCTGTTCTACGGATTCAGCTCATTTCTAAAGGGCAAACGTTCCCATTGGGATCTATGGACATTGTGCGGTGCACCTCAGGGTTCCCGCATCTGCAGAGTTCATGGACCAGGCTACTGAGGACAGAAGCTGAGCATGGGACAGGGGCTTTGCATCAGGATTACCGTGAAGGTTATTTCACAAGTGAATGCTGTTGGTAACACCTGGGTGAGTCAGTGGGTTAGGCCACAGCCTTCAGCTCAGGACATGAGATGAGTCCTGGGATGGAGCCCCACATCGGGCTGTCTCCTCAGCAGGGAGTCTTCCTTCCCTTCTCTGGGCGTGCAACAGTGCCTACATCTTTTCGCTCCCTGCAAAGTGAAAAAGTAAAATCTTGAAGCAATAAACAAATAAATAAATAATAAATATATAAAAGAGAGGGCATGATTTCCTATTGGAATCTAGGTCATTTGTGCGGGGCAGCTCAGGGTTCCCCCATGGGGAGAGTTTGGGAACCAGGCCTTTGAGGACAGAAGACTGAGCACATGACTTGGGCTTCGCATTATGCTAAGGCTGAAGGTCATTGCTATAGGGTATGCTTTCCAGAACACCTGTGTACCTCATTGGATGTGACCTCTTGCCTCGGCCCAGGTCAAGATCCCAGGGAAGAGGAATCTAGTTTGACACCGGGCCTTCCCCACTGCAGGGAGCCTTATTCCCCCTTCCTTCACACAAAAACACAGCCTACTTATGATCTCAGACGGTCCAACAAATAAATGAAATCATTATTAAAAAAAATACATATTCAGGCATGTTTTATATAGTGATCAAGTGCAATTCTGCAGTGTGGCTCAGGGTTCTTCCATCGGGAGATTTTGGGAACCAGGCCTCTGAGCTTGGAAGGCTGAGCAGCCGGCAACGGCTTCATGTGAGGCATAGGGTTAGGTTTAGGGTTAGGGTTAGGGTTAGGGTTATGTTTAGGTGAGGGTTAGAGTAAGGGTTAGGGTTATGTCTTAGGAACAAGGCATGTCGGAACTGGCCACACAATACTGGCACACCAAGGGCTGAGTTGAGGGTGGGACTCAGCAGAATCCTCAGGCGATGGAATTTTGGATGGGACAGGCCAAGAGGGTGGAATGCCCTCAGGGGAGAATGCTGGTTTCTATATATCTGAAGGTACTGGATAGCACAGTAGGAAAGGTTCCGTTTCTGCCTGAGAGGCTGAGTCCTTCCTACAGACTGACTTTCCCATCCACAGGAGGACCTGGGTTCAGTCCTCCGGTGGCCAGAGTCTGATCACGTAACCTAGGCTTAGGGTTTGGCTCTTGGAGAATGGCTGACCTGATTTGTCAGGGCAGAATTAGGCTTTCCACGGGACTCAGTTGAGGACGTAGCCCTGGCGGACCATCATATTCCCGGATTGTGGTGTGGGGGTCCTAGGAAGGTGTTGGTAGAATGATCGGACAGGCAGATTTCTCCCGCCCCGAGGGTCTTCCACAGGGCTAAATTTCCCATTATCATAGTGGGCGGCACCCAGAAGCCTGCGATGTGAAGAAGGAATCCCCTACCTAGAGGGCTACCAGGGCAGGCAACCGGGGATAGAAGTCTGAAGAAGCACCCTCGGGTTAGGGTTAGGCCGATGCACATGGGAGGCCCTACCGGCCCTTGCTGAGGGATCATCAAACTCCTGGTTCCCGCTTCAGGTGGGCGCTCCTTGGAGCTGTGTCCCAAGGGGTGCATGCAGATTTCACCTGTTCTACGGATTCAGCTCATTTCTAAAGGGCAAACGTTCCCATTGGGATCTATGGACATTGTGCGGTGCACCTCAGGGTTCCCGCATCTGCAGAGTTCATGGACCAGGCTACTGAGGACAGAAGCTGAGCATGGGACAGGGGCTTTGCATCAGGATTACCGTGAAGGTTATTTCACAAGTGAATGCTGTTGGTAACACCTGGGTGAGTCAGTGGGTTAGGCCACTGCCTTCAGCTCAGGACATGAGATGAGTCCTGGGATGGAGCCCCACATCGGGCTGTCTCCTCAGCAGGGAGCCTTCCTTCCCTTCTCTGGGCGTGCAACAGTGCCTACATCTTTTCGCTCCCTGCAAAGTGAAAAAGTTAAATCTTGAAGCAATAAATAAACAAATAAATAAATAATAAATATATAAAAGAGAGGGCATGATTTGCTATTGGAATCTAGGTCATTTGTGCGGGGCAGCTCAGGGTTCCCCCATGGGGAGAGTTTGGGAACCAGGCCTTTGAGGACAGAAGACTGAGCACATGACTTGGGCTTCGCATTATGCTAAGGCTGAAGGTCATTGCTATAGGGTATGCTTTCCAGAACACCTGTGTACCTCATTGGATGTGACCTCTTGCCTCGGCCCAGGTCAAGATCCCAGGGAAGAGGAATCTAGTTTGACACCGGGCCCTCCCCACTGCAGGGAGCCTTATTCCCCCTTCCTTCACACAAAAACACAGCCTACTTGTGATCTCAGACTGTCCAACAAATAAATGAAATCATTATTAAAAAAATACATATTCAGGCATGTTTTATATAGTGATCAAGTGCAATTCTGCAGTGTGGCTCAGGGTTCTTCCATCGGGAGATTTTGGGAACCAGGCCTCTGAGCTTGGAAGGCTGAGCAGCCGGCAACGGCTTCATGTGAGGCATAGAGTTAGGTTTAGGGTTAGGGTTAGGGTTAGGGTTATGTTTAGGTGAGGGTTAGAGTAAGGGTTAGGGTTAAGTCTTAGGAACAAGGCATGTCGGAACTGGCCACGCAATACTGGCACACCAAGGGCTGAGTTGAGGGTGGGACTCAGCAGAATCCTCAGGCGATGGAATTTTGGACGGGACAGGCCAAGAGGGTGGAATGCCCTCAGGGGAGCATGCTGGTTTCTATATATCTGAAGGGACTGGATAGCACAATAGGAAAGGTTCAGTTTCTGCCTGAGAGGCTGAGTCCTTCCTACAGACTGACTTTCCCATCCACAGGAGGACCTGGGTTCAGTCCTCCGGTGGCCAGAGTCTGATCACGTAACCTAGGCTTAGGGTTTGGCTCTTGGAGAATGGCTGACCTGATTTGTCAGGGCAGAATTAGGCTTTCCACGGGACTCAGTTGAGGACGTAGCCCTGGCGGACCATCATATTCCCGGATTGTGGTGTGGGGGTCCTAGGAAGGTGTTGGTAGAATGATCGGACAGGCAGATTTCTCCCGCCCCGAGGGTCTTCCACAGGGCTAAATTTCCCATTATCATAGTGGGCGGCACCCAGAAGCCTGCGATGTGAAGAAGGAATCCCCTACCTAGAGGGCTACCAGGGCAGGCAACCGGGGATAGAAGTCTGAAGAAGCACCCTCGGGTTAGGGTTAGGCCGATACACATGGGAGGCCCTACCGGCCCTTGCTGAGGGATCATCAAACTCCTGGTTCCCGCTTCAGGTGGGCGCTCCTTGGAGCTGTGTCCCAAGGGGTGCATGCAGATTTCACCTGTTCTACGGATTCAGCTCATTTCTAAAGGGCAAACGTTCCCATTGGGATCTATGGACATTGTGCGGTGCACCTCAGGGTTCCCGCATCTGCAGAGTTCATGGACCAGGCTACTGAGGACAGAAGCTGAGCATGGGACAGGGGCTTTGCATCAGGATTACCGTGAAGGTTATTTCACAAGTGAATGCTGTTGGTAACACCTGGGTGAGTCAGTGGGTTAGGCCACAGCCTTCAGCTCAGGACATGAGATGAGTCCTGGGATGGAGCCCCACATCGGGCTGTCTCCTCAGCATGGAGCCTTCCTTCCCTTCTCTGGGCGTGCAACAGTGCCTACATCTTTTCGCTCCCTGCAAAGTGAAAAAGTAAAATCTTGAAGCAATAAATAAACAAATAAATAAATAATAAATATATAAAAGAGAGGGCATGATTTCCTATTGGAATCTAGGTCATTTGTGCGGGGCAGCTCAGGGTTCCCCCATGGGGAGAGTTTGGGAACCAGGCCTTTGAGGACAGAAGACTGAGCACATGACTTGGGCTTCGCATTGTGCTAAGGCTGAAGGTCATTGCTATAGGGTATGCTTTCCAGAACACCTGTGTACCTCATTGGATGTGACCTCTTGCCTCGGCCCAGGTCAAGATCCCAGGGAAGAGGAATCTAGTTTGACACCGGGCCCTCCCCACTGCAGGGAGCCTTATTCTCCCTTCCTTCACACAAAAACACAGCCTACTTGTGATCTCAGACTGTCCAACAAATAAATGAAATCATTATTAAAAAAAATACATATTCAGGCATGTTTTATATAGTGATCAAGTGCAATTCTGCAGTGTGGCTCAGGGTTCTTCCATCGGGAGATTTTGGGAACCAGGCCTCTGAGCTTGGAAGGCTGAGCAGCCGGCAACGGCTTCATGTGAGGCATAGGGTTAGGTTTAGGGTTAGGGTTAGGGTTAGGGTTATGTTTAGGTGAGGGTTAGAGTAAGGGTTAGGGTTATGTCTTAGGAACAAGGCATGTCGGAACTGGCCACACAATACTGGCACACCAAGGGCTGAGTTGAGGGTGGGACTCAGCAGAATCCTCAGGCGATGGAATTTTGGATGGGACAGGCCAAGAGGGTGGAATGCCCTCAGGGGAGAATGCTGGTTTCTATATATCTGAAGGTACTGGATAGCACAGTAGGAAAGGTTCAGTTTCTGCCTGAGAGGCTGAGTCCTTCCTACAGACTGACTTTCCCATCCACAGGAGGACCTGGGTTCAGTCCTCCGGTGGCCAGAGTCTGATCACGTAACCTAGGCTTAGGGTTTGGCTCTTGGAGAATGGCTGACCTGATTTGTCAGGGCAGAATTAGGCTTTCCACGGGACTCAGTTGAGGACGTAGCCCTGGCGGACCATCATATTCCCGGATTGTGGTGTGGGGGTCCTAGGAAGGTGTTGGTAGAATGATCGGACAGGCAGATTTCTCCCGCCCCGAGGGTCTTCCACAGGGCTAAATTTCCCATTATCATAGTGGGCGGCACCCAGAAGCCTGCGATGTGAAGAAGGAATCCCCTACCTAGAGGGCTACCAGGGCAGGCAACCGGGGATAGAAGTCTGAAGAAGCACCCTCGGGTTAGGGTTAGGCCGATGCACATGGGAGGCCCTACCGGCCCTTGCTGAGGGATCATCAAACTCCTGGTTCCCGCTTCAGGTGGGCGCTCCTTGGAGCTGTGTCCCAAGGGGTGCATGCAGATTTCACCTGTTCTACGGATTCAGCTCATTTCTAAAGGGCAAACGTTCCCATTGGGATCTATGGACATTGTGCGGTGCACCTCAGGGTTCCCGCATCTGCAGAGTTCATGGACCAGGCTACTGAGGACAGAAGCTGAGCATGGGACAGGGGCTTTGCATCAGGATTACCGTGAAGGTTATTTCACAAGTGAATGCTGTTGGTAACACCTGGGTGAGTCAGTGGGTTAGGCCACAGCCTTCAGCTCAGGACATGAGATGAGTCCTGGGATGGAGCCCCACATCGGGCTGTCTCCTCAGCAGGGAGTCTTCCTTCCCTTCTCTGGGCGTGCAACAGTGCCTACATCTTTTCGCTCCCTGCAAAGTGAAAAAGTAAAATCTTGAAGCAATAAACAAATAAATAAATAATAAATATATAAAAGAGAGGGCATGATTTCCTATTGGAATCTAGGTCATTTGTGCGGGGCAGCTCAGGGTTCCCCCATGGGGAGAGTTTGGGAACCAGGCCTTTGAGGACAGAAGACTGAGCACATGACTTGGGCTTCGCATTATGCTAAGGCTGAAGGTCATTGCTATAGGGTATGCTTTCCAGAACACCTGTGTACCTCATTGGATATGACCTCTTGCCTCGGCCCAGGTCAAGATCCCAGGGAAGAGGAATCTAGTTTGACACCGGGCCTTCCCCACTGCAGGGAGCCTTATTCCCCCTTCCTTCACACAAAAACACAGCCTACTTATGATCTCAGACGGTCCAACAAATAAATGAAATCATTATTAAAAAAAATACATATTCAGGCATGTTTTATATAGTGATCAAGTGCAATTCTGCAGTGTGGCTCAGGGTTCTTCCATCGGGAGATTTTGGGAACCAGGCCTCTGAGCTTGGAAGGCTGAGCAGCTGGCAACGGCTTCATGTGAGGCATAGGGTTAGGTTTAGGGTTAGGGTTAGGGTTAGGGTTATGTTTAGGTGAGGGTTAGAGTAAGGGTTAGGGTTATGTCTTAGGAACAAGGCATGTCGGAACTGGCCACACAATACTGGCACACCAAGGGCTGAGTTGAGGGTGGGACTCAGCAGAATCCTCAGGCGATGGAATTTTGGATGGGACAGGCCAAGAGGGTGGAATGCCCTCAGGGGAGAATGCTGGTTTCTATATATCTGAAGGTACTGGATAGCACAGTAGGAAAGGTTCAGTTTCTGCCTGAGAGGCTGAGTCCTTCCTACAGACTGACTTTCCCATCCACAGGAGGACCTGGGTTCAGTCCTCCGGTGGCCAGAGTCTGATCACGTAACCTAGGCTTAGGGTTTGGCTCTTGGAGAATGGCTGACCTGATTTGTCAGGGCAGAATTAGGCTTTCCACGGGACTCAGTTGAGGACGTAGCCCTGGCGGACCATCATATTCCCGGATTGTGGTGTGGGGGTCCTAGGAAGGTGTTGGTAGAATGATCGGACAGGCAGATTTCTCCCGCCCCGAGGGTCTTCCACAGGGCTAAATTTCCCATTATCATAGTGGGCGGCACCCAGAAGCCTGCGATGTGAAGAAGGAATCCCCTACCTAGAGGGCTACCAGGGCAGGCAACCGGGGATAGAAGTCTGAAGAAGCACCCTCGGGTTAGGGTTAGGCCGATGCACATGGGAGGCCCTACCGGCCCTTGCTGAGGGATCATCAAACTCCTGGTTCCCGCTTCAGGTGGGCGCTCCTTGGAGCTGTGTCCCAAGGGGTGCATGCAGATTTCACCTGTTCTACGGATTCAGCTCATTTCTAAAGGGCAAACGTTCCCATTGGGATCTATGGACATTGTGCGGTGCACCTCAGGGTTCCCGCATCTGCAGAGTTCATGGACCAGGCTACTGAGGACAGAAGCTGAGCATGGGACAGGGGCTTTGCATCAGGATTACCGTGAAGGTTATTTCACAAGTGAATGCTGTTGGTAACACCTGGGTGAGTCAGTGGGTTAGGCCACTGCCTTCAGCTCAGGACATGAGATGAGTCCTGGGATGGAGCCCCACATCGGGCTGTCTCCTCAGCAGGGAGCCTTCCTTCCCTTCTCTGGGCGTGCAACAGTGCCTACATCTTTTCGCTCCCTGCAAAGTGAAAAAGTAAAATCTTGAAGCAATAAATAAACAAATAAATAAATAATAAATATATAAAAGAGAGGGCATGATTTGCTATTGGAATCTAGGTCATTTGTGCGGGGCAGCTCAGGGTTCCCCCATGGGGAGAGTTTGGGAACCAGGCCTTTGAGGACAGAAGACTGAGCACATGACTTGGGCTTCGCATTATGCTAAGGCTGAAGGTCATTGCTATAGGGTATGCTTTCCAGAACACCTGTGTACCTCATTGGATGTGACCTCTTGCCTCGGCCCAGGTCAAGATCCCAGGGAAGAGGAATCTAGTTTGACACCGGGCCCTCCCCACTGCAGGGAGCCTTATTCCCCCTTCCTTCACACAAAAACACAGCCTACTTGTGATCTCAGACTGTCCAACAAATAAATGAAATCATTATTAAAAAAATACATATTCAGGCATGTTTTATATAGTGATCAAGTGCAATTCTGCAGTGTGGCTCAGGGTTCTTCCATCGGGAGATTTTGGGAACCAGGCCTCTGAGCTTGGAAGGCTGAGCAGCCGGCAACGGCTTCATGTGAGGCATAGGGTTAGGTTTAGGTTTAGGGTTAGGGTTAGGGTTATGTTTAGGTGAGGGTTAGAGTAAGGGTTAGGGTTATGTCTTAGGAACAAGGCATGTCGGAACTGGCCACACAATACTGGCACACCAAGGGCTGAGTTGAGGGTGGGACTCAGCAGAATCCTCAGGCGATGGAATTTTGGATGGGACAGGCCAAGAGGGTGGAATGCCCTCAGGGGAGAATGCTGGTTTCTATATATCTGAAGGTACTGGATAGCACAGTAGGAAAGGTTCAGTTTCTGCCTGAGAGGCTGAGTCCTTCCTACAGACTGACTTTCCCATCCACAGGAGGACCTGGGTTCAGTCCTCCGGTGGCCAGAGTCTGATCACGTAACCTAGGCTTAGGGTTTGGCTCTTGGAGAATGGCTGACCTGATTTGTCAGGGCAGAATTAGGCTTTCCACGGGACTCAGTTGAGGACGTAGCCCTGGCGGACCATCATATTCCCGGATTGTGGTGTGGGGGTCCTAGGAAGGTGTTGGTAGAATGATCGGACAGGCAGATTTCTCCCGCCCCGAGGGTCTTCCACAGGGCTAAATTTCCCATTATCATAGTGGGCGGCACCCAGAAGCCTGCGATGTGAAGAAGGAATCCCCTACCTAGAGGGCTACCAGGGCAGGCAACCGGGGATAGAAGTCTGAAGAAGCACCCTCGGGTTAGGGTTAGGCCGATGCACATGGGAGGCCCTACCGGCCCTTGCTGAGGGATCATCAAACTCCTGGTTCCCGCTTCAGGTGGGCGCTCCTTGGAGCTGTGTCCCAAGGGGTGCATGCAGATTTCACCTGTTCTACGGATTCAGCTCATTTCTAAAGGGCAAACGTTCCCATTGGGATCTATGGACATTGTGCGGTGCACCTCAGGGTTCCCGCATCTGCAGAGTTCATGGACCAGGCTACTGAGGACAGAAGCTGAGCATGGGACAGGGGCTTTGCATCAGGATTACCGTGAAGGTTATTTCACAAGTGAATGCTGTTGGTAACACCTGGGTGAGTCAGTGGGTTAGGCCACTGCCTTCAGCTCAGGACATGAGATGAGTCCTGGGATGGAGCCCCACATCGGGCTGTCTCCTCAGCAGGGAGTCTTCCTTCCCTTCTCTGGGCGTGCAACAGTGCCTACATCTTTTCGCTCCCTGCAAAGTGAAAAAGTAAAATCTTGAAGCAATAAACAAATAAATAAATAATAAATATATAAAAGAGAGGGCATGATTTCCTATTGGAATCTAGGTCATTTGTGCGGGGCAGCTCAGGGTTCCCCCATGGGGAGAGTTTGGGAACCAGGCCTTTGAGGACAGAAGACTGAGCACATGACTTGGGCTTCGCATTATGCTAAGGCTGAAGGTCATTGCTATAGGGTATGCTTTCCAGAACACCTGTGTACCTCATTGGATATGACCTCTTGCCTCGGCCCAGGTCAAGATCCCAGGGAAGAGGAATCTAGTTTGACACCGGGCCTTCCCCACTGCAGGGAGCCTTATTCCCCCTTCCTTCACACAAAAACACAGCCTACTTATGATCTCAGACGGTCCAACAAATAAATGAAATCATTATTAAAAAAAATACATATTCAGGCATGTTTTATATAGTGATCAAGTGCAATTCTGCAGTGTGGCTCAGGGTTCTTCCATCGGGAGATTTTGGGAACCAGGCCTCTGAGCTTGGAAGGCTGAGCAGCCGGCAACGGCTTCATGTGAGGCATAGGGTTAGGTTTAGGGTTAGGGTTAGGGTTAGGGTTATGTTTAGGTGAGGGTTAGAGTAAGGGTTAGGGTTATGTCTTAGGAACAAGGCATGTCGGAACTGGCCACACAATACTGGCACACCAAGGGCTGAGTTGAGGGTGGGACTCAGCAGAATCCTCAGGCGATGGAATTTTGGATGGGACAGGCCAAGAGGGTGGAATGCCCTCAGGGGAGAATGCTGGTTTCTATATATCTGAAGGTACTGGATAGCACAGTAGGAAAGGTTCAGTTTCTGCCTGAGAGGCTGAGTCCTTCCTACAGACTGACTTTCCCATCCACAGGAGGACCTGGGTTCAGTCCTCCGGTGGCCAGAGTCTGATCACGTAACCTAGGCTTAGGGTTTGGCTCTTGGAGAATGGCTGACCTGATTTGTCAGGGCAGAATTAGGCTTTCCACGGGACTCAGTTGAGGACGTAGCCCTGGCGGACCATCATATTCCCGGATTGTGGTGTGGGGGTCCTAGGAAGGTGTTGGTAGAATGATCGGACAGGCAGATTTCTCCCGCCCCGAGGGTCTTCCACAGGGCTAAATTTCCCATTATCATAGTGGGCGGCACCCAGAAGCCTGCGATGTGAAGAAGGAATCCCCTACCTAGAGGGCTACCAGGGCAGGCAACCGGGGATAGAAGTCTGAAGAAGCACCCTCGGGTTAGGGTTAGGCCGATGCACATGGGAGGCCCTACCGGCCCTTGCTGAGGGATCATCAAACTCCTGGTTCCCGCTTCAGGTGGGCGCTCCTTGGAGCTGTGTCCCAAGGGGTGCATGCAGATTTCACCTGTTCTACGGATTCAGCTCATTTCTAAAGGGCAAACGTTCCCATTGGGATCTATGGACATTGTGCGGTGCACCTCAGGGTTCCCGCATCTGCAGAGTTCATGGACCAGGCTACTGAGGACAGAAGCTGAGCATGGGACAGGGGCTTTGCATCAGGATTACCGTGAAGGTTATTTCACAAGTGAATGCTGTTGGTAACACCTGGGTGAGTCAGTGGGTTAGGCCACTGCCTTCAGCTCAGGACATGAGATGAGTCCTGGGATGGAGCCCCACATCGGGCTGTCTCCTCAGCAGGGAGCCTTCCTTCCCTTCTCTGGGCGTGCAACAGTGCCTACATCTTTTCGCTCCCTGCAAAGTGAAAAAGTAAAATCTTGAAGCAATAAATAAACAAATAAATAAATAATAAATATATAAAAGAGAGGGCATGATTTGCTATTGGAATCTAGGTCATTTGTGCGGGGCAGCTCAGGGTTCCCCCATGGGGAGAGTTTGGGAACCAGGCCTTTGAGGACAGAAGACTGAGCACATGACTTGGGCTTCGCATTATGCTAAGGCTGAAGGTCATTGCTATAGGGTATGCTTTCCAGAACACCTGTGTACCTCATTGGATGTGACCTCTTGCCTCGGCCCAGGTCAAGATCCCAGGAAGAGGAATCTAGTTTGACACCGGGCCCTCCCCACTGCAGGGAGCCTTATTCCCCCCTCCTTCACACAAAAACACAGCCTACTTGTGATCTCAGACTGTCCAACAAATAAATGAAATCATTATTAAAAAAATACATATTCAGGCATGTTTTATATAGTGATCAAGTGCAATTCTGCAGTGTGGCTCAGGGTTCTTCCATCGGGAGATTTTGGGAACCAGGCCTCTGAGCTTGGAAGGCTGAGCAGCCGGCAACGGCTTCATGTGAGGCATAGGGTTAGGTTTAGGGTTAGGGTTAGGGTTATGTTTAGGTGAGGGTTAGAGTAAGGGTTAGGGTTAAGTCTTAGGAACAAGGCATGTCGGAACTGGCCACACAATACTGGCACACCAAGGGCTGAGTTGAGGGTGGGACTCAGCAGAATCCTCAGGCGATGGAATTTTGGACGGGACAGGCCAAGAGGGTGGAATGCCCTCAGGGGAGCATGCTGGTTTCTATATATCTGAAGGGACTGGATAGCACAGTAGGAAAGGTTCATTTTCTGCCTGAGAGGCTGAGTCCTTCCTACAGACTGACTTTCCCATCCACAGGAGGACCTGGGTTCAGTCCTCCGGTGGCCAGAGTCTGATCACGTAACCTAGGCTTAGGGTTTGGCTCTTGGAGAATGGCTGACCTGATTTGTCAGGGCAGAATTAGGCTTTCCACGGGACTCAGTTGAGGACGTAGCCCTGGCGGACCATCATATTCCCGGATTGTGGTGTGGGGGTCCTAGGAAGGTGTTGGTAGAATGATCGGACAGGCAGATTTCTCCCGCCCCGAGGGTCTTCCACAGGGCTAAATTTCCCATTATCATAGTGGGCGGCACCCAGAAGCCTGCGATGTGAAGAAGGAATCCCCTACCTAGAGGGCTACCAGGGCAGGCAACCGGGGATAGAAGTCTGAAGAAGCACCCTCGGGTTAGGGTTAGGCCGATGCACATGGGAGGCCCTACCGGCCCTTGCTGAGGGATCATCAAACTCCTGGTTCCCGCTTCAGGTGGGCGCTCCTTGGAGCTGTGTCCCAAGGGGTGCATGCAGATTTCACCTGTTCTACGGATTCAGCTCATTTCTAAAGGGCAAACGTTCCCATTGGGATCTATGGACATTGTGCGGTGCACCTCAGGGTTCCCGCATCTGCAGAGTTCATGGACCAGGCTACTGAGGACAGAAGCTGAGCATGGGACAGGGGCTTTGCATCAGGATTACCGTGAAGGTTATTTCACAAGTGAATGCTGTTGGTAACACCTGGGTGAGTCAGTGGGTTAGGCCACAGCCTTCAGCTCAGGACATGAGATGAGTCCTGGGATGGAGCCCCACATCGGGCTGTCTCCTCAGCAGGGAGCCTTCCTTCCCTTCTCTGGGCGTGCAACAGTGCCTACATCTTTTCGCTCCCTGCAAAGTGAAAAAGTAAAATCTTGAAGCAATAAATAAACAAATAAATAAATAATAAATATATAAAAGAGAGGGCATGATTTCCTATTGGAATCTAGGTCATTTGTGCGGGGCAGCTCAGGGTTCCCCCATGGGGAGAGTTTGGGAACCAGGCCTTTGAGGACAGAAGACTGAGCACATGACTTGGGCTTCGCATTGTGCTAAGGCTGAAGGTCATTGCTATAGGGTATGCTTTCCAGAACACCTGTGTACCTCATTGGATGTGACCTCTTGCCTCGGCCCAGGTCAAGATCCCAGGGAAGAGGAATCTAGTTTGACACCGGGCCCTCCCCACTGCAGGGAGCCTTATTCTCCCTTCCTTCACACAAAAACACAGCCTACTTGTGATCTCAGACTGTCCAACAAATAAATGAAATCATTATTAAAAAAAATACATATTCAGGCATGTTTTATATAGTGATCAAGTGCAATTCTGCAGTGTGGCTCAGGGTTCTTCCATCGGGAGATTTTGGGAACCAGGCCTCTGAGCTTGGAAGGCTGAGCAGCCGGCAACGGCTTCATGTGAGGCATAGGGTTAGGTTTAGGGTTAGGGTTAGGGTTAGGGTTATGTTTAGGTGAGGGTTAGAGTAAGGGTTAGGGTTATGTCTTAGGAACAAGGCATGTCGGAACTGGCCACACAATACTGGCACACCAAGGGCTGAGTTGAGGGTGGGACTCAGCAGAATCCTCAGGCGATGGAATTTTGGATGGGACAGGCCAAGAGGGTGGAATGCCCTCAGGGGAGAATGCTGGTTTCTATATATCTGAAGGTACTGGATAGCACAGTAGGAAAGGTTCAGTTTCTGCCTGAGAGGCTGAGTCCTTCCTACAGACTGACTTTCCCATCCACAGGAGGACCTGGGTTCAGTCCTCCGGTGGCCAGAGTCTGATCACGTAACCTAGGCTTAGGGTTTGGCTCTTGGAGAATGGCTGACCTGATTTGTCAGGGCAGAATTAGGCTTTCCACGGGACTCAGTTGAGGACGTAGCCCTGGCGGACCATCATATTCCCAGATTGTGGTGTGGGGGTCCTAGGAAGGTGTTGGTAGAATGATCGGACAGGCAGATTTCTCCCGCCCCGAGGGTCTTCCACAGGGCTAAATTTCCCATTATCATAGTGGGCGGCACCCAGAAGCCTGCGATGTGAAGAAGGAATCCCCTACCTAGAGGGCTACCAGGGCAGGCAACCGGGGATAGAAGTCTGAAGAAGCACCCTCGGGTTAGGGTTAGGCCGATGCACATGGGAGGCCCTACCGGCCCTTGCTGAGGGATCACCAAACTCCTGGTTCCCGCTTCAGGTGGGCGCTCCTTGGAGCTGTGTCCCAAGGGGTGCATGCAGATTTCACCTGTTCTACGGATTCAGCTCATTTCTAAAGGGCAAACGTTCCCATTGGGATCTATGGACATTGTGCGGTGCACCTCAGGGTTCCCGCATCTGCAGAGTTCATGGACCAGGCTACTGAGGACAGAAGCTGAGCATGGGACAGGGGCTTTGCATCAATTACCGTGAAGGTTATTTCACAAGTGAATGCTGTTGGTAACACCTGGGTGAGTCAGTGGGTTAGGCCACAGCCTTCAGCTCAGGACATGAGATGAGTCCTGGGATGGAGCCCCACATCGGGCTGTCTCCTCAGCAGGGAGCCTTCCTTCCCTTCTCTGGGCGTGCAACAGTGCCTACATCTTTTCGCTCCCTGCAAAGTGAAAAAGTAAAATCTTGAAGCAATAAACAAATAAATAAATAATAAATATATAAAAGAGAGGGCATGATTTCCTATTGGAATCTAGGTCATTTGTGCGGGGCAGCTCAGGGTTCCCCCATGGGGAGAGTTTGGGAACCAGGCCTTTGAGGACAGAAGACTGAGCACATGACTTGGGCTTCGCATTATGCTAAGGCTGAAGGTCATTGCTATAGGGTATGCTTTCCAGAACACCTGTGTACCTCATTGGATGTGACCTCTTGCCTCGGCCCAGGTCAAGATCCCAGGGAAGAGGAATCTAGTTTGACACCGGGCCTTCCCCACTGCAGGGAGCCTTATTCCCCCTTCCTTCACACAAAAACACAGCCTACTTATGATCTCAGACGGTCCAACAAATAAATGAAATCATTATTAAAAAAAATACATATTCAGGCATGTTTTATATAGTGATCAAGTGCAATTCTGCAGTGTGGCTCAGGGTTCTTCCATCGGGAGATTTTGGGAACCAGGCCTCTGAGCTTGGAAGGCTGAGCAGCCGGCAACGGCTTCATGTGAGGCATAGGGTTAGGTTTAGGGTTAGGGTTAGGGTTAGGGTTATGTTTAGGTGAGGGTTAGAGTAAGGGTTAGGGTTATGTCTTAGGAACAAGGCATGTCGGAACTGGCCACACAATACTGGCACACCAAGGGCTGAGTTGAGGGTGGGACTCAGCAGAATCCTCAGGCGATGGAATTTTGGATGGGACAGGCCAAGAGGGTGGAATGCCCTCAGGGGAGAATGCTGGTTTCTATATATCTGAAGGTACTGGATAGCACAGTAGGAAAGGTTCAGTTTCTGCCTGAGAGGCTGAGTCCTTCCTACAGACTGACTTTCCCATCCACAGGAGGACCTGGGTTCAGTCCTCCGGTGGCCAGAGTCTGATCACGTAACCTAGGCTTAGGGTTTGGCTCTTGGAGAATGGCTGACCTGATTTGTCAGGGCAGAATTAGGCTTTCCACGGGACTCAGTTGAGGACGTAGCCCTGGCGGACCATCATATTCCCGGATTGTGGTGTGGGGGTCCTAGGAAGGTGTTGGTAGAATGATCGGACAGGCAGATTTCTCCCGCCCCGAGGGTCTTCCACAGGGCTAAATTTCCCATTATCATAGTGGGCGGCACCCAGAAGCCTGCGATGTGAAGAAGGAATCCCCTACCTAGAGGGCTACCAGGGCAGGCAACCGGGGATAGAAGTCTGAAGAAGCACCCTCGGGTTAGGGTTAGGCCGATGCACATGGGAGGCCCTACCGGCCCTTGCTGAGGGATCATCAAACTCCTGGTTCCCGCTTCAGGTGGGCGCTCCTTGGAGCTGTGTCCCAAGGGGTGCATGCAGATTTCACCTGTTCTACGGATTCAGCTCATTTCTAAAGGGCAAACGTTCCCATTGGGATCTATGGACATTGTGCGGTGCACCTCAGGGTTCCCGCATCTGCAGAGTTCATGGACCAGGCTACTGAGGACAGAAGCTGAGCATGGGACAGGGGCTTTGCATCAGGATTACCGTGAAGGTTATTTCACAAGTGAATGCTGTTGGTAACACCTGGGTGAGTCAGTGGGTTAGGCCACTGCCTTCAGCTCAGGACATGAGATGAGTCCTGGGATGGAGCCCCACATCGGGCTGTCTCCTCAGCAGGGAGCCTTCCTTCCCTTCTCTGGGCGTGCAACAGTGCCTACATCTTTTCGCTCCCTGCAAAGTGAAAAAGTAAAATCTTGAAGCAATAAATAAACAAATAAATAAATAATAAATATATAAAAGAGAGGGCATGATTTGCTATTGGAATCTAGGTCATTTGTGCGGGGCAGCTCAGGGTTCCCCCATGGGGAGAGTTTGGGAACCAGGCCTTTGAGGACAGAAGACTGAGCACATGACTTGGGCTTCGCATTATGCTAAGGCTGAAGGTCATTGCTATAGGGTATGCTTTCCAGAACACCTGTGTACCTCATTGGATGTGACCTCTTGCCTCGGCCCAGGTCAAGATCCCAGGGAAGAGGAATCTAGTTTGACACCGGGCCCTCCCCACTGCAGGGAGCCTTATTCCCCCTTCCTTCACACAAAAACACAGCCTACTTGTGATCTCAGACTGTCCAACAAATAAATGAAATCATTATTAAAAAAATACATATTCAGGCATGTTTTATATAGTGATCAAGTGCAATTCTGCAGTGTGGCTCAGGGTTCTTCCATCGGGAGATTTTGGGAACCAGGCCTCTGAGCTTGGAAGGCTGAGCAGCCGGCAACGGCTTCATGTGAGGCATAGGGTTAGGTTTAGGGTTAGGGTTAGGGTTAGGGTTATGTTTAGGTGAGGGTTAGAGTAAGGGTTAGGGTTAAGTCTTAGGAACAAGGCATGTCGGAACTGGCCACGCAATACTGGCACACCAAGGGCTGAGTTGAGGGTGGGACTCAGCAGAATCCTCAGGCGATGGAATTTTGGACGGGACAGGCCAAGAGGGTGGAATGCCCTCAGGGGAGCATGCTGGTTTCTATATATCTGAAGGGACTGGATAGCACAGTAGGAAAGGTTCAGTTTCTGCCTGAGAGGCTGAGTCCTTCCTACAGACTGACTTTCCCATCCACAGGAGGACCTGGGTTCAGTCCTCCGGTGGCCAGAGTCTGATCACGTAACCTAGGCTTAGGGTTTGGCTCTTGGAGAATGGCTGACCTGATTTGTCAGGGCAGAATTAGGCTTTCCACGGGACTCAGTTGAGGACGTAGCCCTGGCGGACCATCATATTCCCGGATTGTGGTGTGGGGGTCCTAGGAAGGTGTTGGTAGAATGATCGGACAGGCAGATTTCTCCCGCCCCGAGGGTCTTCCACAGGGCTAAATTTCCCATTATCATAGTGGGCGGCACCCAGAAGCCTGCGATGTGAAGAAGGAATCCCCTACCTAGAGGGCTACCAGGGCAGGCAACCGGGGATAGAAGTCTGAAGAAGCACCCTCGGGTTAGGGTTAGGCCGATGCACATGGGAGGCCCTACCGGCCCTTGCTGAGGGATCATCAAACTCCTGGTTCCCGCTTCAGGTGGGCGCTCCTTGGAGCTGTGTCCCAAGGGGTGCATGCAGATTTCACCTGTTCTACGGATTCAGCTCATTTCTAAAGGGCAAACGTTCCCATTGGGATCTATGGACATTGTGCGGTGCACCTCAGGGTTCCCGCATCTGCAGAGTTCATGGACCAGGCTACTGAGGACAGAAGCTGAGCATGGGACAGGGGCTTTGCATCAGGATTACCGTGAAGGTTATTTCACAAGTGAATGCTGTTGGTAACACCTGGGTGAGTCAGTGGGTTAGGCCACAGCCTTCAGCTCAGGACATGAGATGAGTCCTGGGATGGAGCCCCACATCGGGCTGTCTCCTCAGCAGGGAGCCTTCCTTCCCTTCTCTGGGCGTGCAACAGTGCCTACATCTTTTCGCTCCCTGCAAAGTGAAAAAGTAAAATCTTGAAGCAATAAATAAACAAATAAATAAATAATAAATATATAAAAGAGAGGGCATGATTTCCTATTGGAATCTAGGTCATTTGTGCGGGGCAGCTCAGGGTTCCCCCATGGGGAGAGTTTGGGAACCAGGCCTTTGAGGACAGAAGACTGAGCACATGACTTGGGCTTCGCATTGTGCTAAGGCTGAAGGTCATTGCTATAGGGTATGCTTTCCAGAACACCTGTGTACCTCATTGGATGTGACCTCTTGCCTCGGCCCAGGTCAAGATCCCAGGGAAGAGGAATCTAGTTTGACACCGGGCCCTCCCCACTGCAGGGAGCCTTATTCTCCCTTCCTTCACACAAAAACACAGCCTACTTGTGATCTCAGACTGTCCAACAAATAAATGAAATCATTATTAAAAAAATACATATTCAGGCATGTTTTATATAGTGATCAAGTGCAATTCTGCAGTGTGGCTCAGGGTTCTTCCATCGGGAGATTTTGGGAACCAGGCCTCTGAGTTTGGAAGGCTGAGCAGCCGGCAACGGCTTCATGTGAGGCATAGGGTTAGGTTTAGGGTTAGGGTTAGGGTTAGGGTTATGTTTAGGTGAGGGTTAGAGTAAGGGTTAGGGTTAAGTCTTAGGAACAAGGCATGTCGGAACTGGCCACGCAATACTGGCACACCAAGGGCTGAGTTGAGGGTGGGACTCAGCAGAATCCTCAGGCGATGGAATTTTGGACGGGACAGGCCAAGAGGGTGGAATGCCCTCAGGGGAGCATGCTGGTTTCTATATATCTGAAGGGACTGGATAGCACAGTAGGAAAGGTTCAGTTTCTGCCTGAGAGGCTGAGTCCTTCCTACAGACTGACTTTCCCATCCACAGGAGGACCTGGGTTCAGTCCTCCGGTGGCCAGAGTCTGATCACGTAACCTAGGCTTAGGGTTTGGCTCTTGGAGAATGGCTGACCTGATTTGTCAGGGCAGAATTAGGCTTTCCACGGGACTCAGTTGAGGACGTAGCCCTGGCGGACCATCATATTCCCGGATTGTGGTGTGGGGGTCCTAGGAAGGTGTTGGTAGAATGATCGGACAGGCAGATTTCTCCCGCCCCGAGGGTCTTCCACAGGGCTAAATTTCCCATTATCATAGTGGGCGGCACCCAGAAGCCTGCGATGTGAAGAAGGAATCCCCTACCTAGAGGGCTACCAGGGCAGGCAACCGGGGATAGAAGTCTGAAGAAGCACCCTCGGGTTAGGGTTAGGCCGATGCACATGGGAGGCCCTACCGGCCCTTGCTGAGGGATCATCAAACTCCTGGTTCCCGCTTCAGGTGGGCGCTCCTTGGAGCTGTGTCCCAAGGGGTGCATGCAGATTTCACCTGTTCTACGGATTCAGCTCATTTCTAAAGGGCAAACGTTCCCATTGGGATCTATGGACATTGTGCGGTGCACCTCAGGGTTCCCGCATCTGCAGAGTTCATGGACCAGGCTACTGAGGACAGAAGCTGAGCATGGGACAGGGGCTTTGCATCAGGATTACCGTGAAGGTTATTTCACAAGTGAATGCTGTTGGTAACACCTGGGTGAGTCAGTGGGTTAGGCCACAGCCTTCAGCTCAGGACATGAGATGAGTCCTGGGATGGAGCCCCACATCGGGCTGTCTCCTCAGCAGGGAGCCTTCCTTCCCTTCTCTGGGCGTGCAACAGTGCCTACATCTTTTCGCTCCCTGCAAAGTGAAAAAGTAAAATCTTGAAGCAATAAATAAACAAATAAATAAATAATAAATATATAAAAGAGAGGGCATGATTTCCTATTGGAATCTAGGTCATTTGTGCGGGGCAGCTCAGGGTTCCCCCATGGGGAGAGTTTGGGAACCAGGCCTTTGAGGACAGAAGACTGAGCACATGACTTGGGCTTCGCATTGTGCTAAGGCTGAAGGTCATTGCTATAGGGTATGCTTTCCAGAACACCTGTGTACCTCATTGGATGTGACCTCTTGCCTCGGCCCAGGTCAAGATCCCAGGGAAGAGGAATCTAGTTTGACACCGGGCCCTCCCCACTGCAGGGAGCCTTATTCCCCCTTCCTTCACACAAAAACACAGCCTACTTGTGATCTCAGACTGTCCAACAAATAAATGAAATCATTATTAAAAAAAATACATATTCAGGCATGTTTTATATAGTGATCAAGTGCAATTCTGCAGTGTGGCTCAGGGTTCTTCCATCGGGAGATTTTGGGAACCAGGCCTCTGAGCTTGGAAGGCTGAGCAGCCGGCAACGGCTTCATGTGAGGCATAGGGTTAGGTTTAGGTTTAGGGTTAGGGTTAGGGTTATGTTTAGGTGAGGGTTAGAGTAAGGGTTAGGGTTATGTCTTAGGAACAAGGCATGTCGGAACTGGCCACACAATACTGGCACACCAAGGGCTGAGTTGAGGGTGGGACTCAGCAGAATCCTCAGGCGATGGAATTTTGGATGGGACAGGCCAAGAGGGTGGAATGCCCTCAGGGGAGAATGCTGGTTTCTATATATCTGAAGGTACTGGATAGCACAGTAGGAAAGGTTCAGTTTCTGCCTGAGAGGCTGAGTCCTTCCTACAGACTGACTTTCCCATCCACAGGAGGACCTGGGTTCAGTCCTCCGGTGGCCAGAGTCTGATCACGTAACCTAGGCTTAGGGTTTGGCTCTTGGAGAATGGCTGACCTGATTTGTCAGGGCAGAATTAGGCTTTCCACGGGACTCAGTTGAGGACGTAGCCCTGGCGGACCATCATATTCCCGGATTGTGGTGTGGGGGTCCTAGGAAGGTGTTGGTAGAATGATCGGACAGGCAGATTTCTCCCGCCCCGAGGGTCTTCCACAGGGCTAAATTTCCCATTATCATAGTGGGCGGCACCCAGAAGCCTGCGATGTGAAGAAGGAATCCCCTACCTAGAGGGCTACCAGGGCAGGCAACCGGGGATAGAAGTCTGAAGAAGCACCCTCGGGTTAGGGTTAGGCCGATGCACATGGGAGGCCCTACCGGCCCTTGCTGAGGGATCATCAAACTCCTGGTTCCCGCTTCAGGTGGGCGCTCCTTGGAGCTGTGTCCCAAGGGGTGCATGCAGATTTCACCTGTTCTACGGATTCAGCTCATTTCTAAAGGGCAAACGTTCCCATTGGGATCTATGGACATTGTGCGGTGCACCTCAGGGTTCCCGCATCTGCAGAGTTCATGGACCAGGCTACTGAGGACAGAAGCTGAGCATGGGACAGGGGCTTTGCATCAGGATTACCGTGAAGGTTATTTCACAAGTGAATGCTGTTGGTAACACCTGGGTGAGTCAGTGGGTTAGGCCACAGCCTTCAGCTCAGGACATGAGATGAGTCCTGGGATGGAGCCCCACATCGGGCTGTCTCCTCAGCAGGGAGCCTTCCTTCCCTTCTCTGGGCGTGCAACAGTGCCTACATCTTTTCGCTCCCTGCAAAGTGAAAAAGTAAAATCTTGAAGCAATAAATAAACAAATAAATAAATAATAAATATATAAAAGAGAGGGCATGATTTCCTATTGGAATCTAGGTCATTTGTGCGGGGCAGCTCAGGGTTCCCCCATGGGGAGAGTTTGGGAACCAGGCCTTTGAGGACAGAAGACTGAGCACATGACTTGGGCTTCGCATTGTGCTAAGGCTGAAGGTCATTGCTATAGGGTATGCTTTCCAGAACACCTGTGTACCTCATTGGATGTGACCTCTTGCCTCGGCCCAGGTCAAGATCCCAGGGAAGAGGAATCTAGTTTGACACCGGGCCCTCCCCACTGCAGGGAGCCTTATTCCCCCTTCCTTCACACAAAAACACAGCCTACTTGTGATCTCAGACGGTCCAACAAATAAATGAAATCATTATTAAAAAAAATACATATTCAGGCATGTTTTATATAGTGATCAAGTGCAATTCTGCAGTGTGGCTCAGGGTTCTTCCATCGGGAGATTTTGGGAACCAGGCCTCTGAGCTTGGAAGGCTGAGCAGCCGGCAACGGCTTCATGTGAGGCATAGGGTTAGGTTTAGGGTTAGGGTTAGGGTTAGGGTTATGTTTAGGTGAGGGTTAGAGTAAGGGTTAGGGTTATGTCTTAGGAACAAGGCATGTCGGAACTGGCCACACAATACTGGCACACCAAGGGCTGAGTTGAGGGTGGGACTCAGCAGAATCCTCAGGCGATGGAATTTTGGACGGGACAGGCGAAGAGGGTGGAATGCCCTCAGGGGAGCATGCTGGTTTCTATATATCTGAAGGTACTGGATAGCACAGTAGGAAAGGTTCAGTTTCTGCCTGAGAGGCTGAGTCCTTCCTACAGACTGACTTTCCCATCCACAGGAGGACCTGGGTTCAGTCCTCCGGTGGCCAGAGTCTGATCACGTAACCTAGGCTTAGGGTTTGGCTCTTGGAGAATGGCTGACCTGATTTGTCAGGGCAGAATTAGGCTTTCCACGGGACTCAGTTGAGGACGTAGCCCTGGCGGACCATCATATTCCCGGATTGTGGTGTGGGGGTCCTAGGAAGGTGTTGGTAGAATGATCGGACAGGCAGATTTCTCCCGCCCCGAGGGTCTTCCACAGGGCTAAATTTCCCATTATCATAGTGGGCGGCACCCAGAAGCCTGCGATGTGAAGAAGGAATCCCCTACCTAGAGGGCTACCAGGGCAGGCAACCGGGGATAGAAGTCTGAAGAAGCACCCTCGGGTTAGGGTTAGGCCGATGCACATGGGAGGCCCTACCGGCCCTTGCTGAGGGATCATCAAACTCCTGGTTCCCGCTTCAGGTGGGCGCTCCTTGGAGCTGTGTCCCAAGGGGTGCATGCAGATTTCACCTGTTCTACGGATTCAGCTCATTTCTAAAGGGCAAACGTTCCCATTGGGATCTATGGACATTGTGCGGTGCACCTCAGGGTTCCCGCATCTGCAGAGTTCATGGACCAGGCTACTGAGGACAGAAGCTGAGCATGGGACAGGGGCTTTGCATCAGGATTACCGTGAAGGTTACTTCACAAGTGAATGCTGTTGGTAACACCTGGGTGAGTCAGTGGGTTAGGCCACTGCCTTCAGCTCAGGACATGAGATGAGTCCTGGGATGGAGCCCCACATCGGGCTGTCTCCTCAGCAGGGAGCCTTCCTTCCCTTCTCTGGGCGTGCAACAGTGCCTACATCTTTTCGCTCCCTGCAAAGTGAAAAAGTAAAATCTTGAAGCAATAAATAAACAAATAAATAAATAATAAATATATAAAAGAGAGGGCATGATTTGCTATTGGAATCTAGGTCATTTGTGCGGGGCAGCTCAGGGTTCCCCCATGGGGAGAGTTTGGGAACCAGGCCTTTGAGGACAGAAGACTGAGCACATGACTTGGGCTTCGCATTATGCTAAGGCTGAAGGTCATTGCTATAGGGTATGCTTTCCAGAACACCTGTGTACCTCATTGGATGTGACCTCTTGCCTCGGCCCAGGTCAAGATCCCAGGGAAGAAGAATCTAGTTTGACACCGGGCCCTCCCCACTGCAGGGAGCCTAATTCCCCCTTCCTTCACACAATAAAACAGCCTACTTGTGATCTCAGACTGTCCAACAAATAAATGAAATCATTATTAAAAAAAATACATATTCAGGCATGTTTTATATAGTGATCAAGTGCAATTCTGCAGTGTGGCTCAGGGTTCTTCCATCGGGAGATTTTGGGAACCAGGCCTCTGAGCTTGGAAGGCTGAGCAGCCGGCAACGGCTTCATGTGAGGCATAGGGTTAGGTTTAGGGTTAGGGTTAGGGTTAGGGTTATGTTTAGGTGAGGGTTAGAGTAAGGGTTAGGGTTATGTCTTAGGAACAAGGCATGTCGGAACTGGCCACACAATACTGGCACACCAAGGGCTGAGTTGAGGGTGGGACTCAGCAGAATCCTCAGGCGATGGAATTTTGGACGGGACAGGCCAAGAGGGTGGAATGCCCTCAGGGGAGCATGCTGGTTTCTATATATCTGAAGGGACTGGATAGCACAGTAGGAAAGGTTCAGTTTCTGCCTGAGAGGCTGAGTCCTTCCTACAGACTGACTTTCCCATCCACAGGAGGACCTGGGTTCAGTCCTCCGATGGCCAGAGTCTGATCACGTAACCTAGGCTTAGGGTTTGGCTCTTGGAGAATGGCTGACCTGATTTGTCAGGGCAGAATTAGGCTTTCCACGGGACTCAGTTGAGGACGTAGCCCTGGCGGACCATCATATTCCCGGATTGTGGTGTGGGGGTCCTAGGAAGGTGTTGGTAGAATGATCGGACAGGCAGATTTCTCCCGCCCCGAGGGTCTTCCACAGGGCTAAATTTCCCATTATCATAGTGGGCGGCACCCAGAAGCCTGCGATGTGAAGAAGGAATCCCCTACCTAGAGGGCTACCAGGGCAGGCAACCGGGGATAGAAGTCTGAAGAAGCACCCTCGGGTTAGGGTTAGGCCGATGCACATGGGAGGCCCTACCGGCCCTTGCTGAGGGATCATCAAACTCCTGGTTCCCGCTTCAGGTGGGCGCTCCTTGGAGCTGTGTCCCAAGGGGTGCATGCAGATTTCACCTGTTCTACGGATTCAGCTCATTTCTAAAGGGCAAACGTTCCCATTGGGATCTATGGACATTGTGCGGTGCACCTCAGGGTTCCCGCATCTGCAGAGTTCATGGACCAGGCTACTGAGGACAGAAGCTGAGCATGGGACAGGGGCTTTGCATCAGGATTACCATGAAGGTTATTTCACAAGTGAATGCTGTTGGTAACACCTGGGTGAGTCAGTGGGTTAGGCCACTGCCTTCAGCTCAGGACATGAGATGAGTCCTGGGATGGAGCCCCACATCGGGCTGTCTCCTCAGCAGGGAGCCTTCCTTCCCTTCTCTGGGCGTGCAACAGTGCCTACATCTTTTCGCTCCCTGCAAAGTGAAAAAGTAAAATCTTGAAGCAATAAATAAACAAATAAATAAATAATAAATATATAAAAGAGAGGGCATGATTTCCTATTGGAATCTAGGTCATTTGTGCGGGGCAGCTCAGGGTTCCCCCATGGGGAGAGTTTGGGAACCAGGCCTTTGAGGACAGAAGACTGAGCACATGACTTGGGCTTCGCATTATGCTAAGGCTGAAGGTCATTGCTATAGGGTATGCTTTCCAGAACACCTGTGTACCTCATTGGATGTGACCTCTTGCCTCGGCCCAGGTCAAGATCCCAGGGAAGAGGAATCTAGTTTGACACCGGGCCCTCCCCACTGCAGGGAGCCTTATTCCCCTTTCCTTCACACAAAAACACAGCCTACTTGTGATCTCAGACGGTCCAACAAATAAATGAAATCATTATTAAAAAAAATACATATTCAGGCATGTTTTATATAGTGATCAAGTGCAATTCTGCAGTGTGGCTCAGGGTTCTTCCATCGGGAGATTTTGGGAACCAGGCCTCTGAGCTTGGAAGGCTGAGCAGCCGGCAACGGCTTCATGTGAGGCATAGGGTTAGGTTTAGGGTTAGGGTTAGGGTTAGGGTTATGTTTAGGTGAGGGTTAGAGTAAGGGTTAGGGTTATGTCTTAGGAACAAGGCATGTCGGAACTGGCCACACAATACTGGCACTCCAAGGGCTGAGTTGAGGGTGGGACTCAGCAGAATCCTCAGGCGATGGAATTTTGGACGGGACAGGCGAAGTGGGTGGAATGCCCTCAGGGGAGCATGCTGGTTTCTATATATCTGAAGGTACTGGATAGCACAGTAGGAAAGGTTCAGTTTCTGCCTGAGAGGCTGAGTCCTTCCTACAGACTGACTTTCCCATCCACAGGAGGACCTGGGTTCAGTCCTCCGGTGGCCAGAGTCTGATCACGTAACCTAGGCTTAGGGTTTGGCTCTTGGAGAATGGCTGACCTGATTTGTCAGGGCAGAATTAGGCTTTCCACGGGACTCAGTTGAGGACGTAGCCCTGGCGGACCATCATATTCCCGGATTGTGGTGTGGGGGTCCTAGGAAGGTGTTGGTAGAATGATCGGACAGGCAGATTTCTCCCGCCCCGAGGGTCTTCCACAGGGCTAAATTTCCCATTATCATAGTGGGCGGCACCCAGAAGCCTGCGATGTGAAGAAGGAATCCCCTACCTAGAGGGCTACCAGGGCAGGCAACCGGGGATAGAAGTCTGAAGAAGCACCCTCGGGTTAGGGTTAGGCCGATGCACATGGGAGGCCCTACCGGCCCTTGCTGAGGGATCATCAAACTCCTGGTTCCCGCTTCAGGTGGGCGCTCCTTGGAGCTGTGTCCCAAGGGGTGCATGCAGATTTCACCTGTTCTACGGATTCAGCTCATTTCTAAAGGGCAATCGTTCCCATTGGGATCTATGGACATTGTGCGGTGCACCTCAGGGTTCCCGCATCTGCAGAGTTCATGGACCAGGCTACTGAGGACAGAAGCTGAGCATGGGACAGGGGCTTTGCATCAGGATTACCGTGAAGGTTACTTCACAAGTGAATGCTGTTGGTAACACCTGGGTGAGTCAGTGGGTTAGGCCACTGCCTTCAGCTCAGGACATGAGATGAGTCCTGGGATGGAGCCCCACATCAGGCTGTCTCCTCAGCAGGGAGCCTTCCTTCCCTTCTCTGGGCGTGCAACAGTGCCTACATCTTTTCGCTCCCTGCAAAGTGAAAAAGTAAAATCTTGAAGCAATAAATAAACAAATAAATAAATAATAAATATATAAAAGAGAGGGCATGATTTCCTATTGGAATCTAGGTCATTTGTGCGGGGCAGCTCAGGGTTCCCCCATGGGGAGAGTTTGGGAACCAGGCCTTTGAGGACAGAAGACTGAGCACATGACTTGGGCTTCGCATTATGCTAAGGCTGAAGGTCATTGCTATAGGGTATGCTTTCCAGAACACCTGTGTACCTCATTGGATGTGACCTCTTGCCTCGGCCCAGGTCAAGATCCCAGGGAAGAGGAATCTAGTTTGACACCGGGCCCTCCCCACTGCAGGGAGCCTAATTCCCCCTTCCTTCACACAAAAAAACAGCCTACTTGTGATCTCAGACTGTCCAACAAATAAATGAAATCATTATTAAAAAAAATACATATTCAGGCATGTTTTATATAGTGATCAAGTGCAATTCTGCAGTGTGGCTCAGGGTTCTTCCATCGGGAGATTTTGGGAACCAGGCCTCTGAGCTTGGAAGGCTGAGCAGCCGGCAACGGCTTCATGTGAGGCATAGGGTTAGGTTTAGGGTTAGGGTTAGGGTTAGGGTTATGTTTAGGTGAGGGTTAGAGTAAGGGTTAGGGTTATGTCTTAGGAACAAGGCATGTCGGAACTGGCCACACAATACTGGCACACCAAGGGCTGAGTTGAGGGTGGGACTCAGCAGAATCCTCAGGCGATGGAATTTTGGACGGGACAGGCGAAGAGGGTGGAATGCCCTCAGGGGAGCATGCTGGTTTCTATATATCTGAAGGTACTGGATAGCACAGTAGGAAAGGTTCAGTTTCTGCCTGAGAGGCTGAGTCCTTCCTACAGACTGACTTTCCCATCCACAGGAGGACCTGGGTTCAGTCCTCCGGTGGCCAGAGTCTGATCACGTAACCTAGGCTTAGGGTTTGGCTCTTGGAGAATGGCTGACCTGATTTGTCAGGGCAGAATTAGGCTTTCCACGGGACTCAGTTGAGGACGTAGCCCTGGCGGACCATCATATTCCCGGATTGTGGTGTGGGGGTCCTAGGAAGGTGTTGGTAGAATGATCGGACAGGCAGATTTCTCCCGCCCCGAGGGTCTTCCACAGGGCTAAATTTCCCATTATCATAGTGGGCGGCACCCAGAAGCCTGCGATGTGAAGAAGGAATCCCCTACCTAGAGGGCTACCAGGGCAGGCAACCGGGGATAGAAGTCTGAAGAAGCACCCTCGGGTTAGGGTTAGGCCGATGCACATGGGAGGCCCTACCGGCCCTTGCTGAGGGATCATCAAAATCCTGGTTCCCGCTTCAGGTGGGCGCTCCTTGGAGCTGTGTCCCAAGGGGTGCATGCAGATTTCACCTGTTCTACGGATTCAGCTCATTTCTAAAGGGCAAACGTTCCCATTGGGATCTATGGACATTGTGCGGTGCACCTCAGGGTTCCCGCATCTGCAGAGTTCATGGACCAGGCTACTGAGGACAGAAGCTGAGCATGGGACAGGGGCTTTGCATCAGGATTACCATGAAGGTTATTTCACAAGTGAATGCTGTTGGTAACACCTGGGTGAGTCAGTGGGTTAGGCCACTGCCTTCAGCTCAGGACATGAGATGAGTCCTGGGATGGAGCCCCACATCGGGCTGTCTCCTCAGCAGGGAGCCTTCCTTCCCTTCTCTGGGCGTGCAACAGTGCCTACATCTTTTCGCTCCCTGCAAAGTGAAAAAGTAAAATCTTGAAGCAATAAATAAACAAATAAATAAATAATAAATATATAAAAGAGAGGGCATGATTTCCTATTGGAATCTAGGTCATTTGTGCGGGGCAGCTCAGGGTTCCCCCATGGGGAGAGTTTGGGAACCAGGCCTTTGAGGACAGAAGACTGAGCACATGACTTGGGCTTCGCATTATGCTAAGGCTGAAGGTCATTGCTATAGGGTATGCTTTCCAGAACACCTGTGTACCTCATTGGATGTGACCTCTTGCCTCGGCCCAGGTCAAGATCCCAGGGAAGAGGAATCTAGTTTGACACCGGGCCCTCCCCACTGCAGGGAGCCTTATTCCCCCTTCCTTCACACAAAAACACAGCCTACTTGTGATCTCAGACGGTCCAACAAATAAATGAAATCATTATTAAAAAAAATACATATTCAGGCATGTTTTATATAGTGATCAAGTGCAATTCTGCAGTGTGGCTCAGGGTTCTTCCATCGGGAGATTTTGGGAACCAGGCCTCTGAGCTTGGAAGGCTGAGCAGCCGGCAACGGCTTCATGTGAGGCATAGGGTTAGGTTTAGGGTTAGGGTTAGGGTTAGGGTTATGTTTAGGTGAGGGTTAGAGTAAGGGTTAGGGTTATGTCTTAGGAACAAGGCATGTCGGAACTGGCCACACAATACTGGCACTCCAAGGGCTGAGTTGAGGGTGGGACTCAGCAGAATCCTCAGGCGATGGAATTTTGGACGGGACAGGCGAAGAGGGTGGAATGCCCTCAGGGGAGCATGCTGGTTTCTATATATCTGAAGGTACTGGATAGCACAGTAGGAAAGGTTCAGTTTCTGCCTGAGAGGCTGAGTCCTTCCTACAGACTGACTTTCCCATCCACAGGAGGACCTGGGTTCAGTCCTCCGGTGGCCAGAGTCTGATCACGTAACCTAGGCTTAGGGTTTGGCTCTTGGAGAATGGCTGACCTGATTTGTCAGGGCAGAATTAGGCTTTCCACGGGACTCAGTTGAGGACGTAGCCCTGGCGGACCATCATATTCCCGGATTGTGGTGTGGGGGTCCTAGGAAGGTGTTGGTAGAATGATCGGACAGGCAGATTTCTCCCGCCCCGAGGGTCTTCCACAGGGCTAAATTTCCCATTATCATAGTGGGCGGCACCCAGAAGCCTGCGATGTGAAGAAGGAATCCCCTACCTAGAGGGCTACCAGGGCAGGCAACCGGGGATAGAAGTCTGAAGAAGCACCCTCGGGTTAGGGTTAGGCCGTTGCACATGGGAGGCCCTACTGGCTTTTGCTGAGGGATCATCAAACTCCTGGTTCCCGCTTCAGGTGGGCGCTCCTTGGAGCTGTGTCCCAAGGGTGCATGCAGATTTCACCTTTTCTACGGATTCAGCTCATTTCTAAAGGGCAAACGTTCCCATTGGGATCTATGGACATTGTGCGGTGCACCTCAGGGTTCCCGCATCTGCAGAGTTCATGGACCAGGCTACTGAGGACAGAAGCTGAGCATGGGACAGGGGCTTTGCATCAGGATTACCGTGAAGGTTACTTCACAAGTGAATGCTGTTGGTAACACCTGGGTGAGTCAGTGGGTTAGGCCACTGCCTTCAGCTCAGGACATGAGATGAGTCCTGGGATGGAGCCCCACATCAGGCTGTCTCCTCAGCAGGGAGCCTTCCTTCCCTTCTCTGGGCGTGCAACAGTGCCTACATCTTTTCGCTCCCTGCAAAGTGAAAAAGTAAAATCTTGAAGCAATAAATAAACAAATAAATAAATAATAAATATATAAAAGAGAGGGCATGATTTCCTATTGGAATCTAGGTCATTTGTGCGGGGCAGCTCAGGGTTCCCCCATGGGGAGAGTTTGGGAACCAGGCCTTTGAGGACAGAAGACTGAGCACATGACTTGGGCTTCGCATTATGCTAAGGCTGAAGGTCATTGCTATAGGGTATGCTTTCCAGAACACCTGTGTACCTCATTGGATGTGACCTCTTGCCTCGGCCCAGGTCAAGATCCCAGGGAAGAAGAATCTAGTTTGACACCGGGCCCTCCCCACTGCAGGGAGCCTAATTCCCCCTTCCTTCACACAAAAAAACAGCCTACTTGTGATCTCAGACTGTCCAACAAATAAATGAAATCATTATTAAAAAAAATACATATTCAGGCATGTTTTATATAGTGATCAAGTGCAGTTCTGCAGTGTGGCTCAGGGTTCTTCCATCGGGAGATTTTGGGAACCAGGCCTCTGAGCTTGGAAGGCTGAGCAGCCGGCAATGGCTTCATGTGAGGCATAGGGTTAGGTTTAGGGTTAGGGTTAGGGTTAGGGTTATGTTTAGGTGAGGGTTAGAGTAAGGGTTAGGGTTATGTCTTAGGAACAAGGCATGTCGGAACTGGCCACACAATACTGGCACACCAAGGGCTGAGTTGAGGGTGGGACTCAGCAGAATCCTCAGGCGATGGAATTTTGGACGGGACAGGCCAAGAGGGTGGAATGCCCTCAGGGGAGCATGCTGGTTTCTATATATCTGAAGGGACTGGATAGCACAGTAGGAAAGGTTCAGTTTCTGCCTGAGAGGCTGAGTCCTTCCTACAGACTGACTTTCCCATCCACAGGAGGACCTGGGTTCAGTCCTCCGGTGGCCAGAGTCTGATCACGTAACCTAGGCTTAGGGTTTGGCTCTTGGAGAATGGCTGACCTGATTTGTCAGGGCAGAATTAGGCTTTCCACGGGACTCAGTTGAGGACGTAGCCCTGGCGGACCATCATATTCCCGGATTGTGGTGTGGGGGTCCTAGGAAGGTGTTGGTAGAATGATCGGACAGGCAGATTTCTCCCGCCCCGAGGGTCTTCCACAGGGCTAAATTTCCCATTATCATAGTGGGCGGCACCCAGAAGCCTGCGATGTGAAGAAGGAATCCCCTACCTAGAGGGCTACCAGGGCAGGCAACCGGGGATAGAAGTCTGAAGAAGCACCCTCGGGTTAGGGTTAGGCCGATGCACATGGGAGGCCCTACCGGCCCTTGCTGAGGGATCATCAAACTCCTGGTTCCCGCTTCAGGTGGGCGCTCCTTGGAGCTGTGTCCCAAGGGGTGCATGCAGATTTCACCTGTTCTACGGATTCAGCTCATTTCTAAAGGGCAAACGTTCCCATTGGGATCTATGGACATTGTGCGGTGCACCTCAGGGTTCCCGCATCTGCAGAGTTCATGGACCAGGCTACTGAGGACAGAAGCTGAGCATGGGACAGGGGCTTTGCATCAGGATTACCATGAAGGTTATTTCACAAGTGAATGCTGTTGGTAACACCTGGGTGAGTCAGTGGGTTAGGCCACTGCCTTCAGCTCAGGACATGAGATGAGTCCTGGGATGGAGCCCCACATCGGGCTGTCTCCTCAGCAGGGAGCCTTCCTTCCCTTCTCTGGGCGTGCAACAGTGCCTACATCTTTTCGCTCCCTGCAAAGTGAAAAAGTAAAATCTTGAAGCAATAAATAAACAAATAAATAAATAATAAATATATAAAAGAGAGGGCATGATTTCCTATTGGAATCTAGGTCATTTGTGCGGGGCAGCTCAGGGTTCCCCCATGGGGAGAGTTTGGGAACCAGGCCTTTGAGGACAGAAGACTGAGCACATGACTTGGGCTTCGCATTATGCTAAGGCTGAAGGTCATTGCTATAGGGTATGCTTTCCAGAACACCTGTGTACCTCATTGGATGTGACCTCTTGCCTCGGCCCAGGTCAAGATCCCAGGGAAGAAGAATCTAGTTTGACACCGGGCCCTCCCCACTGCAGGGAGCCTAATTCCCCCTTCCTTCACACAAAAAAACAGCCTACTTGTGATCTCAGACTGTCCAACAAATAAATGAAATCATTATTAAAAAAAATACATATTCAGGCATGTTTTATATAGTGATCAAGTGCAATTCTGCAGTGTGGCTCAGGGTTCTTCCATCGGGAGATTTTGGGAACCAGGCCTCTGAGCTTGGAAGGCTGAGCAGCCGGCAACGGCTTCATGTGAGGCATAGGGTTAGGTTTAGGGTTAGGGTTAGGGTTAGGGTTATGTTTAGGTGAGGGTTAGAGTAAGGGTTAGGGTTATGTCTTAGGAACAAGGCATGTCGGAACTGGCCACACAATACTGGCACACCAAGGGCTGAGTTGAGGGTGGGACTCAGCAGAATCCTCAGGCGATGGAATTTTGGACGGGACAGGCGAAGAGGGTGGAATGCCCTCAGGGGAGCATGCTGGTTTCTATATATCTGAAGGTACTGGATAGCACAGTAGGAAAGGTTCAGTTTCTGCCTGAGAGGCTGAGTCCTTCCTACAGACTGACTTTCCCATCCACAGGAGGACCTGGGTTCAGTCCTCCGGTGGCCAGAGTCTGATCACGTAACCTAGGCTTAGGGTTTGGCTCTTGGAGAATGGCTGACCTGATTTGTCAGGGCAGAATTAGGCTTTCCACGGGACTCAGTTGAGGACGTAGCCCTGGCGGACCATCATATTCCCGGATTGTGGTGTGGGGGTCCTAGGAAGGTGTTGGTAGAATGATCGGACAGGCAGATTTCTCCCGCCCCGAGGGTCTTCCACAGGGCTAAATTTCCCATTATCATAGTGGGCGGCACCCAGAAGCCTGCGATGTGAAGAAGGAATCCCCTACCTAGAGGGCTACCAGGGCAGGCAACCGGGGATAGAAGTCTGAAGAAGCACCCTCGGGTTAGGGTTAGGCCGATGCACATGGGAGGCCCTACCGGCCCTTGCTGAGGGATCATCAAACTCCTGGTTCCCGCTTCAGGTGGGCGCTCCTTGGAGCTGTGTCCCAAGGGGTGCATGCAGATTTCACCTGTTCTACGGATTCAGCTCATTTCTAAAGGGCAAACGTTCCCATTGGGATCTATGGACATTGTGCGGTGCACCTCAGGGTTCCCGCATCTGCAGAGTTCATGGACCAGGCTACTGAGGACAGAAGCTGAGCATGGGACAGGGGCTTTGCATCAGGATTACCGTGAAGGTTACTTCACAAGTGAATGCTGTTGGTAACACCTGGGTGAGTCAGTGGGTTAGGCCACTGCCTTCAGCTCAGGACATGAGATGAGTCCTGGGATGGAGCCCCACATCGGGCTGTCTCCTCAGCAGGGAGCCTTCCTTCCCTTCTCTGGGCGTGCAACAGTGCCTACATCTTTTCGCTCCCTGCAAAGTGAAAAAGTAAAATCTTGAAGCAATAAATAAACAAATAAATAAATAATAAATATATAAAAGAGAGGGCATGATTTCCTATTGGAATCTAGGTCATTTGTGCGGGGCAGCTCAGGGTTCCCCCATGGGGAGAGTTTGGGAACCAGGCCTTTGAGGACAGAAGACTGAGCACATGACTTGGGCTTCGCATTATGCTAAGGCTGAAGGTCATTGCTATAGGGTATGCTTTCCAGAACACCTGTGTACCTCATTGGATGTGACCTCTTGCCTCGGCCCAGGTCAAGATCCCAGGGAAGAGGAATCTAGTTTGACACCGGGCCCTCCCCACTGCAGGGAGCCTTATTCCCCCTTCCTTCACACAAAAACACAGCCTACTTGTGATCTCAGACGGTCCAACAAATAAATGAAATCATTATTAAAAAAAATACATATTCAGGCATGTTTTATATAGTGATCAAGTGCAATTCTGCAGTGTGGCTCAGGGTTCTTCCATCGGGAGATTTTGGGAACCAGGCCTCTGAGCTTGGAAGGCTGAGCAGCCGGCAACGGCTTCATGTGAGGCATAGGGTTAGGTTTAGGGTTAGGGTTAGGGTTAGGGTTATGTTTAGGTGAGGGTTAGAGTAAGGGTTAGGGTTATGTCTTAGGAACAAGGCATGTCGGAACTGGCCACACAATACTGGCACACCAAGGGCTGAGTTGAGGGTGGGACTCAGCAGAATCCTCAGGCGATGGAATTTTGGACGGGACAGGCGAAGAGGGTGGAATGCCCTCAGGGGAGCATGCTGGTTTCTATATATCTGAAGGTACTGGATAGCACAGTAGGAAAGGTTCAGTTTCTGCCTGAGAGGCTGAGTCCTTCCTACAGACTGACTTTCCCATCCACAGGAGGACCTGGGTTCAGTCCTCCGGTGGCCAGAGTCTGATCACGTAACCTAGGCTTAGGGTTTGGCTCTTGGAGAATGGCTGACCTGATTTGTCAGGGCAGAATTAGGCTTTCCACGGGACTCAGTTGAGGACGTAGCCCTGGCGGACCATCATATTCCCGGATTGTGGTGTGGGGGTCCTAGGAAGGTGTTGGTAGAATGATCGGACAGGCAGATTTCTCCCGCCCCGAGGGTCTTCCACAGGGCTAAATTTCCCATTATCATAGTGGGCGGCACCCAGAAGCCTGCGATGTGAAGAAGGAATCCCCTACCTAGAGGGCTACCAGGGCAGGCAACCGGGGATAGAAGTCTGAAGAAGCACCCTCGGGTTAGGGTTAGGCCGATGCACATGGGAGGCCCTACCGGCCCTTGCTGAGGGATCATCAAACTCCTGGTTCCCGCTTCAGGTGGGCGCTCCTTGGAGCTGTGTCCCAAGGGGTGCATGCAGATTTCACCTGTTCTACGGATTCAGCTCATTTCTAAAGGGCAAACGTTCCCATTGGGATCTATGGACATTGTGCGGTGCACCTCAGGGTTCCCGCATCTGCAGAGTTCATGGACCAGGCTACTGAGGACAGAAGCTGAGCATGGGACAGGGGCTTTGCATCAGGATTACCGTGAAGGTTACTTCACAAGTGAATGCTGTTGGTAACACCTGGGTGAGTCAGTGGGTTAGGCCACTGCCTTCAGCTCAGGACATGAGATGAGTCCTGGGATGGAGCCCCACATCAGGCTGTCTCCTCAGCAGGGAGCCTTCCTTCCCTTCTCTGGGCGTGCAACAGTGCCTACATCTTTTCGCTCCCTGCAAAGTGAAAAAGTAAAATCTTGAAGCAATAAATAAACAAATAAACAAATAATAAATATATAAAAGAGAGGGCATGATTTCCTATTGGAATCTAGGTCATTTGTGCGGGGCAGCTCAGGGTTCCCCCATGGGGAGAGTTTGGGAACCAGGCCTTTGAGGACAGAAGACTGAGCACATGACTTGGGCTTCGCATTATGCTAAGGCTGAAGGTCATTGCTATAGGGTATGCTTTCCAGAACACCTGTGTACCTCATTGGATGTGACCTCTTGCCTCGGCCCAGGTCAAGATCCCAGGGAAGAAGAATCTAGTTTGACACCGGGCCCTCCCCACTGCAGGGAGCCTAATTCCCCCTTCCTTCACACAAAAAAACAGCCTACTTGTGATCTCAGACTGTCCAACAAATAAATGAAATCATTATTAAAAAAAATACATATTCAGGCATGTTTTATATAGTGATCAAGTGCAATTCTGCAGTGTGGCTCAGGGTTCTTCCATCGGGAGATTTTGGGAACCAGGCCTCTGAGCTTGGAAGGCTGAGCAGCCGGCAACGGCTTCATGTGAGGCATAGGGTTAGGTTTAGGGTTAGGGTTAGGGTTAGGGTTATGTTTAGGTGAGGGTTAGAGTAAGGGTTAGGGTTATGTCTTAGGAACAAGGCATGTCGGAACTGGCCACACAATACTGGCACACCAAGGGCTGAGTTGAGGGTGGGACTCAGCAGAATCCTCAGGCGATGGAATTTTGGACGGGACAGGCGAAGAGGGTGGAATGCCCTCAGGGGAGCATGCTGGTTTCTATATATCTGAAGGTACTGGATAGCACAGTAGGAAAGGTTCAGTTTCTGCCTGAGAGGCTGAGTCCTTCCTACAGACTGACTTTCCCATCCACAGGAGGACCTGGGTTCAGTCCTCCGGTGGCCAGAGTCTGATCACGTAACCTAGGCTTAGGGTTTGGCTCTTGGAGAATGGCTGACCTGATTTGTCAGGGCAGAATTAGGCTTTCCACGGGACTCAGTTGAGGACGTAGCCCTGGCGGACCATCATATTCCCGGATTGTGGTGTGGGGGTCCTAGGAAGGTGTTGGTAGAATGATCGGACAGGCAGATTTCTCCCGCCCCGAGGGTCTTCCACAGGGCTAAATTTCCCATTATCATAGTGGGCGGCACCCAGAAGCCTGCGATGTGAAGAAGGAATCCCCTACCTAGAGGGCTACCAGGGCAGGCAACCGGGGATAGAAGTCTGAAGAAGCACCCTCGGGTTAGGGTTAGGCCGATGCACATGGGAGGCCCTACCGGCCCTTGCTGAGGGATCATCAAACTCCTGGTTCCCGCTTCAGGTGGGCGCTCCTTGGAGCTGTGTCCCAAGGGGTGCATGCAGATTTCACCTGTTCTACGGATTCAGCTCATTTCTAAAGGGCAAACGTTCCCATTGGGATCTATGGACATTGTGCGGTGCACCTCAGGGTTCCCGCATCTGCAGAGTTCATGGACCAGGCTACTGAGGACAGAAGCTGAGCATGGGACAGGGGCTTTGCATCAGGATTACCGTGAAGGTTATTTCACAAGTGAATGCTGTTGGTAACACCTGGGTGAGTCAGTGGGTTAGGCCACTGCCTTCAGCTCAGGACATGAGATGAGTCCTGGGATGGAGCCCCACATCGGGCTGTCTCCTCAGCAGGGAGCCTTCCTTCCCTTCTCTGGGCGTGCAACAGTGCCTACATCTTTTCGCTCCCTGCAAAGTGAAAAAGTAAAATCTTGAAGCAATAAATAAACAAATAAATAAATAATAAATATATAAAAGAGAGGGCATGATTTCCTATTGGAATCTAGGTCATTTGTGCGGGGCAGCTCAGGGTTCCCCCATGGGGAGAGTTTGGGAACCAGGCCTTTGAGGACAGAAGACTGAGCACATGACTTGGGCTTCGCATTATGCTAAGGCTGAAGGTCATTGCTATAGGGTATGCTTTCCAGAACACCTGTGTACCTCATTGGATGTGACCTCTTGCCTCGGCCCAGGTCAAGATCCCAGGGAAGAGGAATCTAGTTTGACACCGGGCCCTCCCCACTGCAGGGAGCCTTATTCCCCTTTCCTTCACACAAAAACACAGCCTACTTGTGATCTCAGACGGTCCAACAAATAAATGAAATCATTATTAAAAAAAATACATATTCAGGCATGTTTTATATAGTGATCAAGTGCAATTCTGCAGTGTGGCTCAGGGTTCTTCCATCGGGAGATTTTGGGAACCAGGCCTCTGAGCTTGGAAGGCTGAGCAGCCGGCAACGGCTTCATGTGAGGCATAGGGTTAGGTTTAGGGTTAGGGTTAGGGTTAGGGTTATGTTTAGGTGAGGGTTGGAGTAAGGGTTAGGGTTATGTCTTAGGAACAAGGCATGTCGGAACTGGCCACACAATACTGGCACTCCAAGGGCTGAGTTGAGGGTGGGACTCAGCAGAATCCTCAGGCGATGGAATTTTGGACGGGACAGGCCAAGAGGGTGGAATGCCCTCAGGGGAGCATGCTGGTTTCTATATATCTGAAGGGACTGGATAGCACAGTAGGAAAGGTTCAGTTTCTGCCTGAGAGGCTGAGTCCTTCCTACAGACTGACTTTCCCATCCACAGGAGGACCTGGGTTCAGTCCTCCGGTGGCCAGAGTCTGATCACGTAACCTAGGCTTAGGGTTTGGCTCTTGGAGAATGGCTGACCTGATTTGTCAGGGCAGAATTAGGCTTTCCACGGGACTCAGTTGAGGACGTAGCCCTGGCGGACCATCATATTCCCGGATTGTGGTGTGGGGGTCCTAGGAAGGTGTTGGTAGAATGATCGGACAGGCAGATTTCTCCCGCCCCGAGGGTCTTCCACAGGGCTAAATTTCCCATTATCATAGTGGGCGGCACCCAGAAGCCTGCGATGTGAAGAAGGAATCCCCTACCTAGAGGGCTACCAGGGCAGGCAACCGGGGATAGAAGTCTGAAGAAGCACCCTCGGGTTAGGGTTAGGCCGATGCACATGGGAGGCCCTACTGGCCCTTGCTGAGGGATCATCAAACTCCTGGTTCCCGCTTCAGGTGGGCGCTCCTTGGAGCTGTGTCCCAAGGGGTGCATGCAGATTTCACCTTTTCTACGGATTCAGCTCATTTCTAAAGGGCAAACGTTCCCATTGGGATCTATGGACATTGTGCGGTGCACCTCAGGGTTCCCGCATCTGCAGAGTTCATGGACCAGGCTACTGAGGACAGAAGCTGAGCATGGGACAGGGGCTTTGCATCAGGATTACCGTGAAGGTTACTTCACAAGTGAATGCTGTTGGTAACACCTGGGTGAGTCAGTGGGTTAGGCCACTGCCTTCAGCTCAGGACATGAGATGAGTCCTGGGATGGAGCCCCACATCAGGCTGTCTCCTCAGCAGGGAGCCTTCCTTCCCTTCTCTGGGCGTGCAACAGTGCCTACATCTTTTCGCTCCCTGCAAAGTGAAAAAGTAAAATCTTGAAGCAATAAATAAACAAATAAATAAATAATAAATATATAAAAGAGAGGGCATGATTTCCTATTGGAATCTAGGTCATTTGTGCGGGGCAGCTCAGGGTTCCCCCATGGGGAGAGTTTGGGAACCAGGCCTTTGAGGACAGAAGACTGAGCACATGACTTGGGCTTCGCATTATGCTAAGGCTGAAGGTCATTGCTATAGGGTATGCTTTCCAGAACACCTGTGTACCTCATTGGATGTGACCTCTTGCCTCGGCCCAGGTCAAGATCCCAGGGAAGAAGAATCTAGTTTGACACCGGGCCCTCCCCACTGCAGGGAGCCTAATTCCCCCTTCCTTCACACAAAAAAACAGCCTACTTGTGATCTCAGACTGTCCAACAAATAAATGAAATCATTATTAAAAAAAATACATATTCAGGCATGTTTTATATAGTGATCAAGTGCAATTCTGCAGTGTGGCTCAGGGTTCTTCCATCGGGAGATTTTGGGAACCAGGCCTCTGAGCTTGGAAGGCTGAGCAGCCGGCAACGGCTTCATGTGAGGCATAGGGTTAGGTTTAGGGTTAGGGTTAGGGTTAGGGTTATGTTTAGGTGAGGGTTAGAGTAAGGGTTAGGGTTATGTCTTAGGAACAAGGCATGTCGGAACTGGCCACACAATACTGGCACACCAAGGGCTGAGTTGAGGGTGGGACTCAGCAGAATCCTCAGGCGATGGAATTTTGGACGGGACAGGCGAAGAGGGTGGAATGCCCTCAGGGGAGCATGCTGGTTTCTATATATCTGAAGGTACTGGATAGCACAGTAGGAAAGGTTCAGTTTCTGCCTGAGAGGCTGAGTCCTTCCTACAGACTGACTTTCCCATCCACAGGAGGACCTGGGTTCAGTCCTCCGGTGGCCAGAGTCTGATCACGTAACCTAGGCTTAGGGTTTGGCTCTTGGAGAATGGCTGACCTGATTTGTCAGGGCAGAATTAGGCTTTCCACGGGACTCAGTTGAGGACGTAGCCCTGGCGGACCATCATATTCCCGGATTGTGGTGTGGGGGTCCTAGGAAGGTGTTGGTAGAATGATCGGACAGGCAGATTTCTCCCGCCCCGAGGGTCTTCCACAGGGCTAAATTTCCCATTATCATAGTGGGCGGCACCCAGAAGCCTGCGATGTGAAGAAGGAATCCCCTACCTAGAGGGCTACCAGGGCAGGCAACCGGGGATAGAAGTCTGAA